>NC_091455.1:165101692-165254192 GCF_027789765.1 Dendropsophus ebraccatus
GTATTATGTGTCTGGACTAAAGATGAGCGGATCTCGAGCACTCTTGGGTCTATCCGAACCCGATTGCTGGTGGCTGAAGTAGTTGGGTGCATAACTAGGCCATGTTTTCTAGGCAGCCTCAGGGCTGCATCCCACTTTTGCAGCCACTGGTAATTGAAAGACACACACTCTGGTTCATACGGATCTGAGTGTGTTCAAGATTCCCTCATCTCTAGCCTGAACACAATTTTGAGGACTTTGGGACAAATTGTATGAACTCCTAAGCATATAGAGGTAAGGTATAAGAAGCTTATGCTCCCTGTCACAAAACAGAGGTTATATAAAAGGGGTAATCTAGGCTTAAAAAAACATGGCTGCTTTCTCCCAGAAACAGCAACTCTTCTGTCTTTAGTCTGGGAGTGGTTTTGTGGCTTAGTTCCATTGAAGAAAACAGAGCTAAATTGCAATACCACACACAACCTGAGGACAGGGGTGGTTCGGTTTTTGAAAGAAAAGTCTAGCTGTGCTTTTTCTAATCTGGATAACCTCTTTAACAGGGGATCCCATATGAGCTGATTTGTGCATTGAGAACATGCTCCTATTTTTGCCCATCTTCTTAAAGGGGTTGGCTACTTTATAGTAAAATTGCTCAGTGTACAGTATTAGTAAGTGTACTCACTGTATATACCGACTGCAGCTCCCTGTGTACCTCATAGAGCTAAAATCAGACTGCCCTCCTCCAAGCTGTGCTGCCCTGCTCTGTGGTGTTTTGGTCCATAAGATTGCTTACATGGAGGAGCATGTGACCATGCCCCGCCCCCCAGTGCCCACCACTTAGCCTGTATATGTCTATGGAGGACACAATGGACAGGGCATGGTCACATGCTCCTCCATGTCAGCCATTTTGTGGATTGAAACAAAACAGAGCAGGACAGCCCAGCCTGGTGAAGGGGAGTCTGATTTTAGCTCTATGAGGTACACAGGGAGCTGCTGTCAGTATATACAGTGAGTACACTTACTAATAATTTGTACTGACCTATTTTACTATAATGTGGCCAAGCCCTTTATAGGTGTTACCCACAACCAAAACATATAAGAAGAACTAGCTGATCGGTGGCAGTCTGGCTTCTCAGCACTTGCTATGTCTGGAAGTTCTTTGAGAGTGAACAGAATGATGGTTGCATATGCCTGACACACTTTGTTCATCCCGGGGGACATTTTTCATCTGTTCTTGTGATCGGTGGGGGTCCCAGTGGTGGAACCCTCACTGAACAGCTAGTTATGCCCTATCATATAGATAGGGGATAACTTTTGATTGAGGGATAACACCTTTAATATAGAACAATAATGCAAAATGAGCATCTGGACCCTGTAGGTATCACATTTTCTGAAGGAATAGCAAAGCATAGATAAGTAGACAATGATTGCTTTACTACACTTATTACACATCTATAATGAATGACATATGTTACATAGAAGGAAAAACTAAAGCAAATGGATTTCGATGCAGAGCGGAGGTGTCCAACTGGTGACCCTCTGAGCCTTTTGTTTAGTTCAAGCCCAGAGAAAGCTCCACAGGCTTTTTCTAGCAAAGTCATTTTTTGGCTAAATAGGATCCAGCCAGCGATCATGTACCACATATATACAGCCCACCTCATAAAAAGCTTGAAAGAGAACAAAGACAGTCAGGGTGAGGGTTGGGGCAGCTGAAGTTGGGTCAGTCACAGCAGTTATGAAGTCAGTCAGTTATGACAGCAAGAGTGATTGGTGTGCTGAATGGGGGAAATGTGAAAGCCACAACCTTCCAAGGAAAAGAGATGCAAAGATAGAAAAGTAGTAAAAATAAGAATACAAAAGTAATAAACCATTGTAAGTATGCAAGATTTATGATGTGATGTCTGAATGCCTCATTCACTATGCCAATTCCAGATTCACATTCTGATGTAACAGCAATAAACCGCTTAGGCCTCTTTCAATAACTTGAACTGCATAAATATGTGTATGAAGATGTTAGCGCCATACCTGCAGAAATATACCTAGGCTGAATGGAGTGTCCAAAATAGAATGTTCTTAATACAGATGAGCAACTGGAAGTATTCAGAAACTCAGCAAAAGTAGCACGCCAACACACTCATAAGGATAAGTTTCCGAACACTGATTTCAGTGTAGCATGTGCAGAGTATTTTATGTTGAAATGCATAAAGCGTCAATGGGCGAGTTTGCTTTGTATGAATGGAATACATACAGACTTCTCTATGGGTGTATTCCTCCACACATATTCTGTCCACACTGGAGTTGTCATAATTAGTGTTGACCGGACTTGACGAACTGCCAGAAAAACACGGATACAGCCTATGGCTCTATCCATGTTTTTTTAGGGCTCCCTAGGGCGGCATCCAACTTCTCTAGCCGCCGGGAGTCAAATGCAGAGCATTTGGGGTCAGAGAACGTTGCCAAATCCGAACAGTTTGGCAAGTCTGCTCAACACTAGTCACGATATCAAATTTGTACTTCAATACCAATACTTATTGCAGTATCACACTTCTTGCTACCACTATGATACTTTGCACATTCTCTGTTGTGAACAGAATGCAGAATCAAAATCCAGGAAATCCTGGTATCCTAGTATCAAATGCCTCATGTAACCCCAGTGCATACTGGCCAATTTAATCTACTGGAAACTAAAGACAGGGGCAACGGCCTGATGGGTGCCAGACAAGCCACTCTATCTTGCCCAGGGTCTAAATACATGAGTAGGAGAGCCACATTGAAGTCTATTTCTGGCCAATAAAAACAAAAAACAATCTCTCTCTATTCTCCACTGTTATTAGATCAGTGTTCAGGGACAGAATTTCAGAGTATTATTTGTACATTAGGGCAACTCATGTCTATAGCTATTTTAACTATATCTATATAATTCCCCAGAAAATGAAATCAAAGCACCTCTAACAATATATAAGAAAGCGGAAAAGCAAATTCAAATTGTTGCGAAAAAGAAAATAGCACAATTGACTGTTATGCGCAAGAAGCAATTAGAAAATGTACCCTGAAGCGAGAGATTCTGGTGACAAAAAAATGTCCTTTCTATGTGTATGCTGTGCCGCTTCTTCTTGCTTTATGTTATTTAATATGCCTTATTAAGTAAAGCAAGAATGGGGAAATACAATTTTAAATACCAGTGAGCAGGAGCGGGACGGCTGACTTGGCCAGCATGGAAACCATCCGTCTATGTGACTAAGTGCTCCAGATATTAGGTCTATTATGATTATGATGGCACTAGGTATAAACTTGCTTTTGCGTAGTTGTTAGAGGTCTTGGTGTGTCAAGATCAGTGCAAGACGGATGTGTTGAAACAGCTTCACTAACAATTACTTTGCCTTTCTTGCTAGAATAAACCTGTCATTTCCATCATATAGTACCCCGGCCATGGCAGCTGATAAAAATCAAAGCTTTGTGATGAGAGTGTGCAGGTTAAGGACTCCTCTGTCACAAGATTTATCAATGCAAGACTCTGGATGCTGGAATGCCGTTTCTGGAGACTGAGGGGAGCAGGTTAACAGCTGCCTCCGTGCCCTTTAAGACATTCCTCCAAGTAAAGAGAGCCTGTACATTTTTCAGATTTATTTTATTTAATCCTGAAAGACCTGGGCAAAATGCAGCCCATCAAGAGGAAATGAGATCAGGGAAGGGAAAGAAAAATCAAGATGTGCAGTCATTCGGGCTGTAATTAAATTTAATAGCCAGTTTATCCAGTCCATAGAAATAGTGCATGGTAAAGAGATACACACAATGCAGAGCCTACAGCAGGAAATCATTTGGCAATAGTTTATCCATCTGGAAAAAGACATTGCATGAAACCAGCAAGTGTGAACAAAATATTCATCAGTATTATATGAGATTACTTTATCATGCCATTGAGTTTGACACATATTCTATTACAGATAATGCACAGTATCCCACACAAAATGCAAATGTAATAACCATACCTAGAAGACAGACAGAGGAGGGGAAACATCTATATTCCAGATAATCTGTTGGTGTAATCTAACACATAATCTCAGGGTATTAACAAATGCCACAATTATGGTTTTTACTAGAGATGAGCGAACCGGGTTCGGGTTCGAGTCGATCCGAACCCTAACGTTCGGTATTTGATTAGCGGGGGCTGCTGAAGTTGGATAAAGCTCTAAGGTTGTCTGGAAAACATGGATACAGCCAATGACTATATCCATGATTTCCACATAGCCTTAGGGCTTTATCCAATTTCAGCAGCCACCACTAATCAAATGCCGAAAGTTCGGGTTCGGTTCGACTCGAGCATGCTCAAGGTTCGCTCATCTCTAGTTTTTACCTCTAATTTCAGTGCATTTCAGTTGGGTTTTGTGTCACTTGCAAACTGGCTGCTAAAACGGAAAGTATTCTGCATATATATCACCCAATCCTATTTTATAGCAAATCCTTTAACCTGAAGGGAACATTATTTTCTTACATAGTATTATCTACTGTAGGTGCATCTTATTTCCCTAAATTGGTTATTACATTTCACTGAGGCAAATCCAGATTTGTGGTACAATTTGTGTAAAAGAAACTTTGCACCACATTTGTTATTTGTTACACACTTCTGCGGCATGCATGAAATGAAACCCATTTAATTGCAGACTAAGGGCCCTATTACATACGTGGATTTATCTGCCAGATCATTGAAGCCAGGAGCAGATTATCATAAAGGAAAGACTGAGCGTTCTCCTGTTTTCATCCATTTAACCCATTCCTGGCTTTAGGTTCAAAAATCTTTTAGATAATCTCTGTGTGTAATAGGGCCTTAAAGGGTACTAATCAGCCCTATTGGGCTCTGGAGCACTGTATGAAGCTCCTAAGCAGCTTGTGGTATGCATTGGCTGCGGCAGCTTTATACCCGAGAAAATGACGTTTAACCCCCAGGTGTGCAGTAGGGAGAGACACGGCAGGTAGTCACCCAGAGTGACAGACAGAGATGCCTGTTACTGGCGCCTCTCCATGTCAATCATCCCCGCCGAGCGTGTTCAAAGGGAAAGAGTGGTGACTAAACATGGGCGGGGAGCCGCCTAGATGACTACCTGCCGCGCCCCCGGGGATTACACTTCATTTTCTACTGTAAAAAGCTGCTGATGTAGCCATATCAGATACGTGCCGCAAGATGCCCAGGAGCTTTATACAATGCTCCAGGGAACCAAATCAGCCCAATTGGGATGGTTGGTTTCCTTTGAGTTTACCCTATCTAAAGATTAGTCAATAATAGCAAATTTATTCCCCCAATATTCCTTAAAGGGGGTTATGAGACTTAAAAAAGTTCTTTTTTTTTTTTAGAATCAGCATCACTCTTGAGGCCAAAGGGGGATTATTGACCAAGACTCAGTGATTAGCCAACGGACAAGCAATCACTCATTCGTCAGCTGATCACTAGTCGACCCTGTGCAAACAGGGAATATGTGGCCCACACTGATGTAAGTGAAAGCAACTCTTGTGATCTAGCAATCATTTATGTAGCTCTGGCTGTACAATCCTGGAGTTGCAAAAAGTCTAATTAAGCAAGCGCCAATTTGCTAGATGGTCACTTGTGTAAGAAATGGGCCAGCCTATCTGAAAGGACCGGTATGTATAGGCTGTGGTTGGTATTGCAGTTGAGCCCCATTGAAAAGTATACGACTGAGCTGCTTTAGCAGACCCAGCCAATGTATAAAAGAAAGATGCTGTTTCTAGAAAAAAAACGGAGCCTTTTTTCTAATATAAATATAAGTCCTTTGACCCATTGCAGTTTTAGAATAGAATCTTATTCCCATATTGCTATGTTTGTCAGACTATTACAATAACTAGGGTCTTCATGGAGGTGTGGTCCTCCGGGCAGGTTTCACTGTATATGTATAACAAATGTATATACCCTGTCAAGCATTAAACCAACCGGGCTGCAGAAAAATCTCATGTCATTTTTATAGCTAATGAAGCTAAGGATATGTAGCCAAGCATGAAATCTGTTAAGCGTAAAATGTTCAAAAATATAGCTTTCTCATATATTTTCTTCATTTAAGCCACTCCGAATACACTGCACTACTATACAGTCACTACAGAGAAATCCAGTTCACCAAAACTTAACAAGCAAAAATCCTAGCTGAATATACATATAGATGACAAGTACATAGGAAAATCACTAACTGTTTAAAAGCACCAATGTTAAAGGACTGGAAGACGGAGGGATTATCTCTACTAAAGCTGACCACTCCAATCTCTAAATAACTAGGATTGCTTCTTTCTCATTAAAATTGCTTCTTTTCCTATACTGAAATAATAAATTCAGCGGACCCAGAGCCCACGCCCTCATTGGGTCATTTAAGCAGAGGAACTCCAACCTTTTTTTCTGTTCTGTAGTCACAGGTGCCACATGTTTTATGTAATTGTCATCTTTTATAATATTTTTTTTTAGCTTAAAGGTGAAGTCCGGCAAAATTTTTTATTAAAATATTGTATTGCCCCTTAAAAGTTATAGAAATCACCGATATACACTTATAAAGCTTATAAAGTGCTTTTTTCCCTGCACTTACTACTGCATCAAGGCTTCACTTCCTGGATAAAATGGTGATGTCACGACCCAACTCCCAGGGCTGTGCAGGCTGTGGCTGCTGGAGAGGATGATGGCAGGGGGACACTGAGGGACACAGGGCACTGGAGGGACACTGACCATCCCTCTGCCATCATCCTCTCCAGCAGCCACAGCCCGCACAGCTCTGGGAGTTGGGTCGTGACATCACCATTTTATCCAGGAAGTGAAGCTATGGTGCAGTAGTAGATGCAAGGAAACACAATGTATGTGCATTTCCCATATAACTTTTGGGGGCCAATATAATACTTTAATAAAAAGTTTTGCCAGACTTCTCCTTTAATGACATTCAATAGAAAAGTTTTATTTTTCCTATACATCTCTTTGTTGTTTGGGCTAGTTTTGATATTTGACAAGGGGAAGTACTCTTTAGGGACTTTATGGGTATTACTATTCTCTCATAGGACTAGACAGAATACAGCAGAGTTTATGTAACACCATACAATGGATGATGGGTAAATGGTACTTGGCCATGATATAATCTAGAAATAGCCATTTAGAAGAAATTAGTAAACTGCACAATCTTTCTGCAATTGTTTTACAAGTGAATCACATCACTACTCTGCGCTGTACTTTCCATTAAACCTCTCGGATTACCTTCATATTGGCTATATACAAATGGCCTACACACAGGAAATGGCAGGATATGTAATGGTCAAATATTCCCCAGCTGCAATTTTGATATTAAGAACACTGGCCAAAAGGTCATGAAGAATAAACGGTAATGTGGCACAGTTTTCTTAACAAGATGTTCCCTACTCATTTTACACATTGTTATGTAGGCACCTTTTACAGGCTGGTGTGATTTTACTATTCCGGATGCCATATAATTTTATAGTGATCAAAGGCACCCACAGCTGGAGAAACTAAAATCTATTGATGTGGTGGTCTGGGTCTACAGAAATCTGAGCATCCAAGTCCATATGCAAAGGAGTTTTGACCAGGGAACACTCTGCCAGAAAACAGGCTGGTATTCCATGTTCTTGCATTCTACCGTTTCATGTTTTGCGTCTGGACTGGGTTCCCACTACTCAAATACAGTGGGTCTTAGGTATAGGCTGGAATCCCATTTTAAAAAAAAGGATTAGGACTAGAGATGAGCGAACCTCGAGCATGCTCGAGTCCATCCGAACCCAAACGTTCGGCATTGGATTAGCGGTGGCTGCTGAAGTTGGATAAAGCCCTAAGGCTATGTGGAAAACATGGATATAGTCATTGGCTGTATCCATGTTTTCCAGACAACCTTAGAGCTTTATCCAAGTTCAGCAGCCACCACTAATCAAATGCCGAACGTTCCGGTTCGAATGGACTCAAACCCGAACCCGGCTCGCTCATCTCTAATTAGGACATATACTGTGGCACATGTCGGTGGGCACATTTACTTCGAAGGCCCAAACATAGCCAGCAAGTGACTGCATGTGGGCCAATTTCCACATGTATGTTTTTAGTAGGACTCAATAAGGCTGCAAACTACATGACTGAGCACCACTAAGCAACATATATGTGTGGGAAGTAAACCGAACGTGGTCACTTGCTGTTTATGTTTGGGCCACTAAAGTGATTGCCTCTAAAGTGATTTCTGTATATGTTGGCATCCATTTTTTTACTGGATGCTGCTGTATATTTAGGATGGACTGCATTAACACAGCGTGAATCTAGTCATTGTCACCAGACTAGACCATCTGAAGATGATGGTAGGCTCAGAGCACCAACAGTAGTGTTCACAAGTATTTGCTCTCCCCACACTACTGGCTGTTGACTAGCACAATAAAACTTGGTTTTCAAACTATAAAGGGAATTGCTGAACTGTGTACCTAACCACTCTATAATTGCAGTTAGGCTTTATTCACACGCTAAGTAAAGTTGTCTGTAATTGCGGATCCGTAATCATGGTTAAACTTAGAGCACATTGATTTATATTGAGCTATTCACACAGTCTGTTTTAATTTTGATCCATAATCCGCTCTATAAAAAAAAAGGATATTCTCTAGTGCGGGTTGTGATTGCGGTACGGATTACCAATAAAAGTCTATGGCATCTGTGTTTTTTATGGACGACGCGGATGTCACATCCGTGATGTCCACAAAAAACACGGATCAAATCTATGCAAACTAGTACTATCCACATTTTACAGAAACGGATGCAATTACCGATGCAAATACGGATTAATTTATACGGACCACAGAGTAAAAATAGCGGTTTTGCGTCCCGAAAAATTGCTGAACATGTGAACGAGGCCTTAGTATTCACCGCTTCTAAGATTATGTTACTTGGTTTTACTTTCATTTACTTTGCGCTAAAATGTATCTTTTCCCTTTGTTATTGTTATAGCTGCTTACGTAACATTTGTATAAGGCTATATTTCCCCCTTCATTTTACTACGGGGAAGCACAGACTGAAACACCAGCCTAAAATGGGTTTTCTCACACCTTTCACTTTTTAACCAGGCAATAAAACCAAGAATGTACATTTGAAATTTTAAATCATTTTTGTAATTTTGAGACTAGAGATGTACTTGGTTGTTCCTTCCACTCCAGGTTTATCAAACCATCAATGTAACACACTACTAGATTCCAAGAAAAAACAAGAACATTGCTTGGCCCCAGCATTAATTCCTGTTATTTAACAGCAAGTCTACTCTTATTGTTTTGGCTAAAAGGAAGAATAAGGAGCAACAATTGGGAAGGCACGTCATGCAAGTTTCTCCGGTCTCAGCAGTTTCTGTTACGGCCACATCTTTGAATTTTCATGGCTTCCTAAGAATTAACAATCACAGGAATATGTACTTCCTTTGAAAATATAATAATCTCTGCTATCAATGATAAATGAAAGTCTAGGAGATCGGTCATTGTCTACATTACACAAGCTCATCCGTGTCTTCATTTAAAATCTGTAGACTGTCTGCACGCCTTCAAAGGACACTTTTTTTCCTATTTAAATAAATTATTACCCTTGCAAAATAATGTTCCCTATTGCAAGGAGTGGAACTCAAGCACGGTGCTGGCATTTCACTAGCATTTGACTTGAATAATTTAGGCTTTTAAATTCTTGATTACACCTCATGCTTACGTATCAGAGCACAATCCAGAGAGTATTATAGCTTGCAAAATGAGAATGGCAAACTCTATCTGCAACATCTATTGCTCAGTGCTTGAGTTGGCATGGTGTTGTGTTTCTCGATGGAGGTCATACTATGTGCGCTTGTGTGTTAGTGCCAAACACAATCACAGCTTTGACACACACACATACACATTCATTTAAGTACAAAGTACTCTTTCTCAGGAATGTCTCAGATCTTTACTTACTGGGAACTGACAAGGGTTGTTTGTTTTCATCAAGGTGAGACTGGATATATACATAGTGTATTACATATAATAATATTATATATATATACATATATATATATATATATATATATATATATATACATTTATTTATTTTTTTTCTTATAAACCCTCTCTGAAATTTTCTTATACCCTGGGGTAGCTCTGATAAGTATATGATGGCTTGAGCTTTACTGAGAAGTAAGAGCAGCTCCCTGTGCTCTTCCTCATTACGGATGAACTGTACTCATCTGTCTCCTCAAACCCCAGAGACTTGAAAAAACAGCACTCCAGCCCTTGCAAAACTACAATTCTCACCACACCTGGGCAGCCAGAGCCATATCCATGTCCAAGCATGATGGGAATTAGCCTAGGTGTTATATGTTTTTGGGGTTTTTTTTATAATTATGGACTAGTCTTTAAAGGGAACCAATCACACAAAAATTGGCTATAAAGCTAAGGAAACGTGCTGGTAGATCAGCCAGCACGCTTCCTAACCATCCCCCTGTCCCCTGTACATAGAGCCCAGAAAGTTAGTTTATTAGTCTAACGGGCTCTATGCAAATTACCATGTAAGTAGTCACGGTGGGCGGGCGGCTTTTTCAAGTAGTCATGGTGGGCGGGTGTCTTCTTCAAGTAGTCTGTGTCCTGGGCAGCCACCGGCGCTGTAATCACGCCCCTCTGGGCGTGTGTAGAAAGCGCCGCATGGTGACAGCATTAGGGGGGGCCGGCATTGCACGTCGGCCTGGCTGACGTCTTTACTAAGCTGCAGTACTGTGGGTGAAGCCGATGCTGTACTAAGCCGCGCAGGCGCAGTACCACAGCGGCTTCTCCAGCTGCATTGCGCATGCGCAGCTTAGTAAAGACATCGGCCAGGCCGACGTGCAATGCCGGCCCCCCTAATGACGTCACCATGCGGCACTTTCTACACACGCCCAGAGGGGCGTGATTACAGCACCGGAGCCGGCCCAGGACACAGACTACTTGAAGAAGACACCCGCCCACCGTGACTACTTACATGGTAATTTGCATAGAGCCCGGGAGACTAATAAACTAACTTTAAAATATCTACAAATAAAATATAATAACTATCATAGCGATATCATAGCACACTTTTCTTTCCTTGATATTCTAATGAAGTATAGTTTGCTTTGAGAACGCCAAGAGATCTGGCGCCCTTGTGTCATGGCTTTGCCTAATCCTGATTTACATACCAGCACTAAAACATCCTCTAAGCGTAATAAAAGGCTGGAGGAGCAGAAGAGAACTGAAGAGCTGGATGTAGCTTCAACAGCACAGTCCAGAACAGTATTATTACCAGAACCTATAATACGGGACAATTCTTTTACAGGCTAACAACAGTTACATTACGTGGCTACTCAGCTATACAGTGCTGGTATATGCCTGGACACCATCAAAAGGGCATTCCCACATAACCTGGGCATGGCTGCAGTATAGCCTTAGGGTTCCACAGACTGAACATAGTCTACTTGTGACTACATTTGGCCTGTTATATGTCAGTATAATTTTTATTTGCATGGCAGTCTACGCTTTTGGGTTCCACATTAAAAACAAACCTTAAAACAGACCAAATGTAGACAAGTAGACTATGAACAGCCTACTTAACCATTTTGCAATGACTTGGGCCCATTGTCATATCCTGTTGTATATTGGTAGTGTAAATGTGGTCAGCTTGTAAAAAGGCCATACATTTTCAATTACTATCTCCCAAACATTCATGTTTCCTCTATGGAAGGGGGTGGGGGAGATGACATAGCAAGACACCTCTGGTGGTGGATAACCTTCCCAGACCAATAAGATTGGGCACCTGAAATCCAACACGCCAGATCCTTCTCTCCCCTGACCTCATTTGTCATGGGAGAGGTAGAAGGCTGACATACACTTTAGACAGTTTTGTCTAATGTATATAGGCACACTGAATGTTTCATAAAGATAAGCGTGACTCAAGAATTCTCTTGTCGGACTGCTCGCATTTGAACACCAGTGGCTCCAGATAGGAAAGCAAATGCTATACTTTTTAACAGTTTGTCATTGACTAACAGAAACTATTTTTTAAAGTGTTTGGGCCTTGTAGCCAAGGACACTAAAATTATTATTCTTTTATTCTTTTCAAATATATGCGATACACAGGGCATGTTACATTGCTCATGTATTTATATAGTTCTTTATGTTGTTCTAAACTGAGTAGTTATGGTGTAAACAAGATAAGTATGTTTTAGGTTATTATTCGGCTATTCCTGTTTTTTGTAATATGGCTAATCACACACAACTAGAAAAATACTTCACTGTCTTCAATGTAATTTAATTGTGGAAATTAGTGACAGACGAGGGCATAATGAACAATAGGGGGAATAATTTTGGGGCTCTGATGTCCGATGATGTATTTTGCTTCTTATAGTTTATGACTACAGCTTATCTAAAAAGTGACAAAGCAAATCAAAAAACAATCAATCAGTCAAGATACTCCCAATTCTGTTCACCCTATAAACTCTTTGGCCTAAATTTATCAAATTTAATAGAAATTGGAGTATACTTCCCATAGCAACATAGTAACATGAATCCTGAGCTATGATTAATTGCTATGGGCAGTTTACACCAGTTTCTTGCCCCTTGCCCCTAGGCACTTGCCTACTGTGCCTATAAAACGAACCAGTTTCCTTCAGAGGTGCCCTGTCGTGTGTTTCGGTGAAAAAGATCAGCGATCCCTCATTCAAGTTCAACCTCCCTGCGCAGCAGCTAACAATGCCCTTGCGTCTGAGTGTTAATAGTAGCAGAGATTGAATGAACAAGACGGAACAAATAATGAGCACAAGTTTGTGTAGAGAATATGCAAAGTATAAAGGGGAGGAATCTCTGGACCAAATCTTCTTCATCTTCTTCCTGGAGAACATGTAACAGGAGTCTCACCATTGCATTCATAAATCATGACTAGCGGTAGATGAAAAGAAAATGTAATCCTACATAGGAGATCGGTGTCTGGAGTGCAACACTTCCAAATCATTAGCAGGTAAAACTTACCGTAGTGTATTTTCCCAACTGACACAGGGAGGGGAAGGTTTCTTGATGCGCTTTTCTGATTTTCTCTGTCAGGTCATCGAGCTCGGCTGTCATCTCATAGTTCTCTGTGCACTCCTGTTTCGAGGGTTCTTTCTTCTTCTTGTTTCTGTCATTTCTGACTGCTGCAGTAGAGATGAAGACACTTCAGATACTGGCTACTGGGCTTAAACACTATCTCAAAGTGATTCCAACTATGTGAAAACAGCTATCTTACCGTTTGAAGTGATGAGTGTATGATATAATGGAGATATATTTGGAAGCCATAAGGTTAACATTTATCTATACAACTGATAGAAATCTTACTTTTGCAGTATCTATTATTACAGTATATCACTCTTTGGTGACCTTTTCACGCCGAATACAGAATGGTATCGATATTTCTTTAGGTTTTAGTGGCAGTCTTTTATTTAGTTTGTCGACTCAGGAATGAATTGAAAAGGAACAGGAAATATAAAGAGGATATATGCTTAAAAAATATACAAGTATATTCTGAAAGAAAAAAGTAATCCAAATTTGTAAATTACTTCTTTTTAAAAAGCTCAAGCCTTCCACCTGTCCGTGACAGGGCAGTAACATGCATGTTCAACTTAATAGGTTCCTTTTAAAGGGGTTGGCCACGTTATACAGGGTTTTTTTTGTTTGTTTTTTTATTTATAGCAATAAGTATAAATGCTAACTTAGGCTATGTAAATGACCAGTTAAACTTTAAGGGAAGCTTTACACACAACGAATCGCAACGGAAATCTTGTTGAGAGTTTAGCAGTGAGATCCATTACGATCCAAGGTCCTGTCAGTTCCTATGTGAATACATACTTGCAGCGGATCTTGCAGATCTTTCAAAACTCACAGCAAGATTTTCGCTGTGATCTGTTGTGTGCAAAGCTGCCCTAAAGAGGAGTTGTGTCCTCTCCTGACCTCTCTGTAAACCTGTAATACCTGTATTTCCCATTAAATTATAATTGTGAAGCTTCTTCACTTGAAATTTTGTGATGCCATTTCTCTGTTATTCTTACTAGAATGTAGGACTACATAACTAACTGAGTGTAACCAGTGGGGTGCATGTCCCTACATTGTCTAAGACTATACAATAAAAGGGACATGCCTACAGCTGGTTGCACCCAGTTGGTTATTGAGTAATTAATTAAAAACAAATTGGCACAGTGAAAAGAATTCATGTCCCATAATTGTTATTTAATGGGGAATGCAAGTGGTGGGGCTATGTTCCATCATAGTGGGGAAAGACGGCCATCTTGTAATATTGATGGCCGCAAATAATGATCATGATCGTTATTTGTGACCATCAATATTATGAGACGGCAGATTTTTCCGACTATGATCGCGTAGTGGGAACATAGTCAAGGACTGTGAAAGTCTGGACAAGTCTTTTTTATGAATAAATTCTATTTTGGCCAGATAATGTCATCACTTTACTCGTATGTATTAATAAGGATGGATACAGAATTTAGCAGATAATATTAGTTATATAGTCAGTATCACAGAGAGTGGAAAATGTATATTAATGGTGTAGCATTTTGTTATAAGTTTCACTTGCTGTTCATTAGACTTCCAAAGTTCAATAACTCAAAATTAAAACACTGCAATGTTATTAGCTTTTGGGCATATAACCCTATTAGCCGACTGACAGCTTTCCTGAGCCTATTTAGCTCCATGGCTGCTTGTGGAGCACAAACACATTATTTAGGGCAGTCTTATGAATTTCTGCCAAGGATTCCCAGATACAAGGAAATGATCCACAGGGGAATCACTCTACAGTTCTTCTGCTGCCGCTTCTCTGCTAACTGATTTTTCAGTTCCTAGAAGCCTTACATGAAGACAGAAAAGCCCCTCTCCCATTCCGAAACGAACACATTTTCACACATACTCGGGGGCGCCAAACAAAAATAAAGTATATCAAAGCTTATCACTTGAACAAAGGCTCAGTCTATTATCTGTTTATTATCTATCCATGCACAGGAAAAATCAGCACAGTCATTGTAAGGCCGCTCTTACACAGTGCAGTACTGTCTCCAAAACAAATGCCGTTAACAGCTAGAAGCTGATTTAAAACATGCTTAAAGGGGTACTCCAGCAGGGGGGGGCATTTTTTTCCTGGGACCGGGGAGGAGGTGGCTGAGGGAAACCACGTCCACTCACCTCCCCGGTTCCAGCGGTGGGTCCCGCATTGCGGCGCTCCGGTCCCTGGCCGCTTCCTGGTGTCTGACACTGGCCCGAGACTTAATCCACTCCTGGTTTTGGTTTCAAAATACTGAGCAAAAATTCTTTGTGGGAACATAGCCTAACTGTGTAAAAATCTGCATACTTTTTTGATTCTGTGCTGCACTGTGTACACGAATCCTATCTCTATAATACTCCCAGGTGCACACAAGGTGGTGCACACCCCACTTAAATAAAAAAAACAATGCAACAAACACTGTTTATCTATCGCTAATGTCTAGCTGTTTGTCATTGATCTGTCTATACATCAGCTGTGTTGGTATTCCGTATACATTTAAGCTGATAGAATAAAATTGAAAGCATGCTCTCGGCTGACTCCATTGGGCATACTTAAGCAGTCACAACTTAATTATGTTGATTTAGTATACCAGGTTACATAAGACTAATGTATATCCCTTTGCATAAACTGTCATCTTTCTGTTCCCTTTTGCACACTTGCAAATAGTTTTAATAAAAGAGCGTGTGGGGTAAATCTGTTACATTCGTGCTGGCTTCATCAGATTATAGCTGAGATTTAGAAGGAAAAACCATCCATCTGGCTTCACTAGCCTTGGCTCCCACATACTCAATACTACCGCAAATTAGATTATTCTGATTAAACCTAAATGTGGAAAATTCACCAAACATTTTCAAGCCGGATAATCCATCACTATTCCAACCTTGCCTTTAATAAAAATAAATCAGAAGCCAGCATGTTTGAACCTAATTTTTTAAGCATGACATTTTCCTCTGCATTTCTTTCTTAAATGTCACCCCATTCTACAAGACTGAGTGATTCTGTCCCCGGGGACAGTCAGTCATTGCAAAGTCTTCGACTGCAGCTCACCAGCCATGGCTCATTTTATTTCTTAGACGTCACTTTCATCAAACGTACAATAGATCATCAAAAAAGCATTAGATCCAAGGGAATGCAACAACATAAGGCTAACTTAGGTGGGGGCCTTCGAATGAGCTATTTTCATGGTTCATAAGGTGATCTACTGTAGGTTATGTGTACTTTACAGCTTACTATGTAAAGTAAATGTGAACTAAGCTAGCTCATGATGTGCTTGGAGCCCTACGGTCATTATCAGAACTACAAAGCAAGTGTGGACAACCAACCTTTTCATGACGCCCAGATGTAAATCCCGTCCTTATGCCCCACATAGCTATGCTCTTATTCTTACATTTGGACTGATGGTATTTAAGACATTTGACGTACTCCAAATAGGAAAAAAAAAAAATCACCCGTCACCCGTTGAGAAACCCACCCACATATTTTTTACTTTTCATTTCACATAAGTTGTAAAATTGCTGCTTGGGTGCCAATTTGCTCAAGTTTTCTTAAGCTGATTTTTTAAAAAATTTATTTAAAGGGGCATCGTGAACCACGCATTGTCTTACCCTACACATCCCCACTCTGCCTCACCTATATAAAGATTCCAGTCACCTGTGTTTGAGCAATAAGGCTCAGTAGTGATCTGCAGAGATGAGCCTAGCGTCTGCTTCTTCTGTGTTTGACATGGTTACCTGACCTTCCTTCTGTCTGGTCTGTGTCTCTGCACCTGTATCTATGTGAACTCTCCCAGCGCTAACCTAACGTCTAAACAACTATACCTTTGCAACATCCCACTGGACCGTGCTACATAAAGCAACTGCCAACAATGACCATGTTAAGAATAGCAGACTGGGAACAACCCGACGCAAAAGTCCACTTCAGCGCATTGGGGGGGGGGGGGGGTTAGGTGAAGAACCAGGCTTAGCCTCCACTCCTTGGCATGATTGCATGCTATACCACAGCAACATAGAGGATCCACAGCAAGAATCATGTCCAGTCACAACCAAGTTAAGCCATACTGGCTTATTAAAGCACTTCTAAAGTAGTTAAAAAAAAATTAAACAGAAGTATGTATAACTTCTCTTTTAGATGATGCAATCCTTCACTTTCCTCACGGCACAGGTCCTTACTCTATTTGTACAATTGGGATCTGAGAATTGTCTCACAAAACAAAGCAAATTTCAGGGGATACACTGCTGTGGCCACCAGTGATCAACTGCAATCTGTGGAGGAGCCTGGCAGACGTCTATTCTTTTTGTTTATGAAAACCAGACAACTTCAAGTTGTTAAACTCTATTCATCTGTTTCCAAGTTATAACATTTGGATGGGTGACAACCAACATGGCCACTTATAGTCCTCTCAGGAGCTATTACCTAGATTTCACACACTCTCAAAAGGAAGATCCGGCTTAATTTACAGTGATACATCATCCACCACTCATACTCATATCTCATCATGTGTCTGGGAAACATTGGCAATAGCCATTATGGGAGCTGTAAAGGCATCCATATTGGTTGTTACCCATCTTTCCCAGTAATAGTTATAGTTATTAAATGTCTGCATTCAATCATCAACAAAGGACAAATTATATATATATATATATATATATATATATAATATATATTCTTTTTATATAATTATTTACAGTTCTATTTATTGTAAAGCACATTTTCTACTTGTAAACCTGATACAGACCAATACTGAGTAGAGTTATGCCCTTGATGTACCATTATGTTTATAGATAGCAATTTGTAGGCGTCAAGGATAATAGATAAGTCAAAGGTGCCTCATCTATAAACTGCTACCAGGTGTTTTTCTTTGTCTTGCCTACAATCATATGACAAGTTGACTTTTCTTTTTCTTGGCTCTCCTCTGATTTAGTAGAAACAAGATCACAGTATTAAATGGCACGCCACCGTAGTAATTAGGAGGTTGGCTTAAATGGTGCCTTTTTGTCAGCTGAGGTCAAGCTGTCTTAACTCCTTCTTTGACCCTAGTCTCATATATATTATTTATATGACTTTTTTACACTTTGCAGTTTTGCCAGCACCTTGAGTTTCACATCAAAAAAAACTTTAAGAAGAAGAATGGAATATAATTTAGAGGTGTTGGATAAAAGGGAAATTACAGTTACTTGTTTTTGAGAAATGTAACATTATTGAGGAAAAATTACATTTTTTCATGTGATTGTAAATCAGGGTGAGCTCCGAGGCTCTGAAGCTTGCAGTGGAGTACTGGCCGAGGACTTTCTTTCCAGCAGTTCATCACACAGAGTTAACTCACTAAAATAACGTTTTCTACTTGGATTAACTGACCCAGTTTTCTTGGCTCAGAAATGGAAACAAAGGCTGTAACTTGGATGTCAGATGACGTCTGAAATGGAGTAAAGAGGTTGTGTGTTTTGCGAGGCTTGCGAGATAAGAAGCTGTCCTTTTTCTATTTGATACCTTCGGGATCCAATCAAAAAGAAAAAAAAAGGCGAATGTAAGTGCTGAGATAAACGGCAGTCTTTAGAGATGAAGGTTAAAAGAACGAGAAAATAATACAATTCGCTGAATTATTTCTGCACTTTTCACTACGCGTGCTACCTTAGTACAGTGACTACAAGTTTTTTTTGTGTTCTTGGGAATAATTTACGTTACATACATTAATATGATACATTTCCTTTTTCCTTATTTATTTCCTTTGTTGGAATAGGATCCTCGCAATTACACAGGAGGTTCTTCAGGTGGGAGCTCAGAAATATGCTATATTCTGCAGATTAATTCCGTGGAGTAGGGCACCCTTTAACTCTCAATTTTTTTCTCAATTATTTAACTTATTATATTATAACTTTCTCATGTGCTGCTATTACCTCTTCTGGATACATCGATCACTTTCAGGTCATTCCGCCCCCAGTCAAATGTTCAGTAGTTTCTAACTTTTTTCGCTGCATCGACCACTTGGTCCTATGGCCATTTTGTGTCACAACGTCATCAAAGCTGGAAGGCTGACATAGCATCCGCTCCCTGGTTAGGCCAGCCCCCAGCCTCTGTATGGGCTTTCTTGGCTCCGTCTGGTTTACCAAGCTGAAAACCACATGGCCGCCATCATTCAATGATAGGGTAGGGCTAATGAAAGGAGAGGCACGTTTGAGCTGTTGTGGGCATGTAGAGGGGGGCAGTAAAGCATGCTGCACCATGGGATTTGCTCACTATGCTCCACAGAAAGTGAAAAAGATTTCAAAAACGGGACAGGGACTGACTGAGCGGCAAGTTCAGGTTTTTAGTTGTGCAACAGACTGATGGTAAGACCCCTCAACAACTTTAGAACTGTTTTTTTTTCTTACTGCTGAACTACTCCTTGAAATGGTCACTGTTTCCACAAACTCTAAATAAAGCATCAATACAATCAAATATAAGAAATGTTGTAATGCATCTTAAAAAAGTGCCTCATTCTTAATTTCTAATTTGCTACTAAATCATCCAAAACTCATCACTCACTGTAAAATACTGATCATATCCGGACAGATCAGCTTAATGATTAAGTTGCAGCTGCTCACAGAAGTCTAAGGACGGGGTTGGAAAAAAGGACTTTCTATAGATGAACAAATTTACAGTAATAACGAAGCGCTTTGTTATCTCTGCAATCCACTCATTAGCCTGCTGCGTTATAACTGACTGCTGCTCCGTGCCATTCCACGCGCGGTGCCTGGAAAAAACTGGATCCAGTCCTAGGAAACTTAAAGAAGATTCCCAGGACTGGATCTAGCTTTTCCCAGTACCAGGGGAGGAACGGCACAAAGCGGCAGTCAGTTAAATGGAAGCAGGCTGATGAGAAGATTTAAGATGACAAAGCGCTTTGCTTCTTTGTTACAGTAAATTCGCTCATCTCTACTTTAGACTAAAGTATTGACCATACTACAATGGTTCACTAAAATACAAGATGTAATAGCTGTGATGACCATTGCAATAATACATAATGCACAGGATAAATTTCTCTATAATACTCTAAGGGTGCTTTCACACACACCGGATCCGCAGCGGATTTTACAGTGCGGATTTAATAGTGTGTTCATTCATTTAGTCAAATCTGCTGCGGATCCGCAGCAGAAAATCCGCTGCGGATCCGGTAGGTGTGAAGGCACCCTAAGATCACTTTCACAATTTATGAAAAATTTGTGAATTTTATCTTTCTGTCATTTACGTATATTAAGATTTGGCCTTTTGCTATGTTCTTTCCAAGTGCCTTCCCAGCTACTATATCTGATATCTTACAAACTACTTGCTAGCATGTAATAAATCACTGTAACTATGTTAAATTACTTAACATGTTTATACCTAAAGAACTTTAAAATAACGAATAAGTTCATAAATGATAAGACATCTCATTGAGAACTATCATAGTTGGTGGATCCTTCCCTTTCCCCTAGCGAGTATTGCATCATTGCAAGAAGATGATTCAACATGTTGGAAATTTTCCTGGGAATTCTGCGTCTTATCTTTAGAGATATATTTAATTGCAAATGTATGTGTAGGTAGCTATAGGGGCAGGTATTTAATATTTATCAGTCCCTTTGAAGGGTCAGGATAATGAAGGGTTTTAAATCCCTGGTATAGAAACATAGAAGACTGTCGGCAGAAAAAGACCACTGGGACCATCTAGTCTGCCCTTTTAGTTTTTCCATTCTTATTATCTAAGGATAGATATATGTTTATCCCAGACATGTTTAAATGTTTTTTTCCAAGCATCTACTACTCTTTCAGTAAAGTAATATTTTCTCACGGTGCTTCGGAACTTTCTCCCAACTAACCTCTCACTGTGCCCTCTCCTCTCGTTCTTTAGTTCATTTTTTTTTTTTCAAAAACATTTCCCTCCTGAACCTATTTAGTCCTTTAACATACTTAAAGGTTTCGATCGTGTCCCCCCTTTCCCTTCTTTCCTAAAGAAAGACAGAAGGCCATAATCCTGATTAAAACTTTTCAAAGCTATAAAGATGCCAAAACATACGGGAGGAGACAACGGAGTTTGAGTTGCTTAACGTACTTGTTGCTACCCCAATCCATGGCTGCATTCTACAAGAAACAAGAGCAATCTCTATAAATTACTCAGCAGTTAGATGGCACACTTTCTTCTCTTGGAATCAAACATCTCGGCTGTACATCATAACTTGAATAGAACAAGGCGAGATAAAACACATAATTCTAAAGTAATTAGTGTTCTCTGCTTTGGCCTTTCAAGTTCCCTGGCACTTAACAAGCACCTCTTAAAAATGAAGACATAATACACAGTTAATTAAATGTGGGGCTGTATTAACATTTACTTTCTTGTAGTGATAAAGTAGAAAAGAAAATGGGTCAGTCTGTTTGGTTTGCTTATTTTTCCAGCTCCATTATAACTGTCCATCAGGGAGCTAGCCAGGCCTAAAATTCCCTGTAAAAGCATGTTGAATTAGCTGAATGCAAAAAGCTAAAATCTCATTCAGTTGTAATCCAAAGATTTATGGATGTCTCCTGAACACACTAAAGTTATATTCCTTGCTTAAACAAACAGTTATTGTATTATCGGCAACAAGGAAAGAAAGGCTTGTTATGTATTCAGGACACTGAGAGCGAAATCCTGCACTTAATTAAATGCTTATCACCCCTAGGCATTGCCTCCAGGGTTCCAATGTGGACATTTTCAATGTCAGCTGTAGAATTTGCTTTGTACATGAGTGGAAGTGGACGAATAAAAAAAAAAAAAAGTTAAAATAGGTATCATCCATGGTTGAACCCATATTGAGAAAATCTTACAAAGATCTTACTAACAAGCTTCTGTCTCTGATCCATGGATTCTTTAAGGGCCTGTATGAGGAAGCAGTGCAAAAGCAATCCAAACATTTAAGTCAGCTCTTAACTACCGGTAGCAGCTACAAAGCAGCCATAGGATCATCATAACCAGGTTACTAGTTACCATCTAAAGGCCAAGGACATACATTTTTATATATGGTTTGGGGCATGTACTCGCCTACCCTGATCCTCCGCAGCTGCCGTTCCACAATCTCCCACTTCCTGCTCGTTAACACTTCTTCAGGTTCCAAGATGAGTTTTTTGCCCACTCAGCCAATCACTGGCCACAACTGATTTTTTTATGCCTAAAACGGTTGTCCAAGATTGGAAAAAGCACATCTACTTTCTTGCAAAAACTGCCCCATCTCTGCCCCCAGGTGGTATGTAATATTACAATCCAGCTCTATTCATTTTAATATACAGTAAGACCACATCTAAGAGTGGACAAGAGTGGCGTAGTTTTTGGAAGAAAACAGCTATGTTTTTCTAAGCATGGATAATCACTTTAACATAACCCATATATATATAAATTAAATGGCAGTATGTATAGATTGATCTGAAGAGACTGCTGCATGGTTATAGATGACACACTGCTGCAATTTTTATAGATTATTCATTAAAAAAATATATAATAATTAGTTTTACAGATTATAAAAATGCTGCTTTAGTCAAAACAGATCAAATGTGCCTTTCCTTATATGCCGCACTAAATAGTGAGCCAATTAGTTTCTGTGAAGAACAATGTGGTTGTCTGGTACTTCTATTAATGTGGTTAATTGATGAATGAGTGCCCTACAAGTACTCTTCAAAAGAGACACTCACAAGTTAATGGCAATTTCAGAGGAAGTAGTCTTCCTTTGAAGTAATTTGCATATTTTCCCAGAAAGCACTGCCTGAAGTATCCCTATCTCTCCCTAAGGAGAGTCAATAGTCAGTAGCCAACTTATAGAATATATTTCCTAGAAGAAGGAGAAGGGACAAGAGCCTGAATGAGGTTAATGAATGACCTTTCAATGTGCAAATTAGAAAGGAATTCATTGAAGGAAGAAGATAAAAGGCGCCTGTAAGATGCTCCTCTGTGCGGAGATAACATCATAATAAGAACGAAAACAACAGTATTATTTTTTTAGCGGCTTATTAATTGCTCAGTGAAATACTTTTGTGAGGCACAACAAGCAGAAAATGAATTCATGGGCTATTAATCTGTCATACATGGTAGTGGAAGAAACGCTCATTAGGTGGCTTGATGCAATTACAGTTATTACATAACCATCTTTACAGAACATAGAGCAAATTATGAATAATATCATTCAATCTTACTTTCCATGAAAGACTTTCAAAGCCAGTGAGGGAGAGTGGTTTTGCATGAAAGAAAGTAAAACCACACTATGATGGTTAAGTGAACACAGATTGCCGAGCTTCATTCCTGGGAAGTAAGAATGAACCACATCTCCCATGATGCCGTTGTATTTACAATCACTGTCCATTGAAGATATTTAAATTGCACTTCAATAGAATTTTTCTATCTCCAGACAACTTTAACACACTGCCTTGGGCATTTGTCCCGCATAAGTCTACTCCATTTTCATAATTCTTGCTTCCTTGTCTGTTTTAACTATTTATGCAATCAGATCAGGTTATTTTAAATGCATTTGAAAGTATGTAAAGTGTAATATAGTTAGATTACGTAACTTTACCATCAAAAAGCATTAAAGCATGTGCATCCCAATGCAGAATACGTGTAATCCACTTACTAAAGGTGTTCAAATAGTACTATATACTGACAAATTAAAGGGTATCTGTCAGCTGCAATTCACATTTCAAACTGCTGACACTATTAGATAGGTGTTAGGGTACTATTACACGAAGCATAATTCAACGATCAACCTTCTCAAACAACCACTATGGCAAACGACCTGAAATAGTTCACCCAATTACACAGAACGATGATCGTTACTTATGCTCGTCTTGTTGTTGCTATAGCGTTCTTCGCTACTGCGAATGACCAAACAACGTCTTATTCAATGCGAATGATTTGAAACGATCAACAATAAAAATAGGTTAAAATTCTATTAAACAACCAACGATTTCTCATTGGTCAATCGTTGTCTGCTGTTACCCTAAACAATTATCGTTTAAATCCGAACAATCTAACTATTTTTCGAATGATAATTGACCCGTGCTAGAGGGGCCCTTAGGGCCAGGAGACACATGGTACCTTTTATATATCCATCTGTGCTTCCATATCATAGACTAATTTAGTAATAGTCAAAGAGGCTTTCCAGAGCTCCTAAAGTACAGCAAGCGGTAATACCTCCTTAGGCCTAGTTTACACATATCCGGCGGCAATTCCCTCCGGTGCAGGAGAGAAGCACGGGAGGGAAACACCTCTCTGAACTGATCCCGTTGTTTTCAATGGGACAGTTTGGATGATCCGTTGTACAACTGATGCCGCCGGACCGACCGTACGTCAGAACGCTACATGCAGCGTTCTGATGTACGGCCCGCTCAGCTATCCGGCACCGCATCCACTAAAGTCTATGGAGTGCCGGAGTCATGCCATGTACAGACGTATGCATTATGCATCCTCCGGCTTTTGCCTCCGCTGCTCCATAGAGAAGTCCACCCCCCAGCCCCCCCCCCCCCCCCCCCCCCCCGTGACCCTGGCTCTGCAACAGAGTGCCCCCTTGCAGGGCGGCAGCCCCACAACTCCTCTGTACAGGGGCAAGAACTAAAGGACAGGGGTAGGGAACTTTGCCTCTCCAGCTGTTGTAAAACTACAACTCTCATCATGTCTGGGATATCCAGGCATGATGGGAGTTGTAGCTTTGCAACAGCTTAAGAGCCAAGAGTCCCTACCCCTGATATAGGGGATATCCCCAAGTCCTGATGCCCAAGGTAGAAGGCTCTGGTATGCTGCTGCCCCACTACATTGATGGCCCCCCTGTAATGCCGTATAGGGAAAAAACTGATGACAACTGATTAATAAACGTATGGACACTGATAGAACTGATAGAAACTCATAGTTTAAAAAAAAAAAAAAAATGGATAAAAAACCTGATGACAACTGATGCCTTTTTGGCATCAGTTGTGACATCAGTTGTGGTCATTTTTTTTTACAAAAAAAGGGAAACGGATGCAATATATATATATATATATATATATATATATATATATATGTAAACTAGGCCTTAGTCCCTCCTGCCATACCTGAACATGAGTGGGACTCAGCTTTCGGGTGTAAATCAATCGGGGGGGGGGGGGGGGGGGGGGGGGGGGGGGGGGAGAGGCAGTGACAGGTATACTTTAAAGGAAATCAGTGGTGACACTTCTAGTTTTTAGGACTTTTCAATATAAATCAGTAGTGAGGTTACAGGAAGCTACACACCAGTACCTCATTTAAAAAAAAAAAAAAAAAAAAAAAAAATAATAAATATATATATATATATATATATATATATATATATATATATATATAGAGAGAGAGAGAGAGAGAGAGCGAAGCTCTAATTTGAAGTTGTGGGTCCCCACACTCATGCCTGCTTAGCCACTGACTTGCTGAGACGAGTCACTACTGCGGCCAGTGATTTGCTAAATGGTCATTTCTTGTGTGTCGGGATAAACAACAGCATTTGCTGACTGTGACAATGACCATAATCTGAACAGCATTGGTGGGGAATCTATAGAAGGTGCGGAAATGGTTCTTAATTTCTACAACCCCACCCCCATGAGCAGTCTTAAATGTAGAAATATTTTCCTGGAATACCCCTTTAAATACACACTGTTTACCCCCCATTTTAATATATTCTCATAAAGGCGCTGTTCCCGCAAAGTCAAAGCAATAAAAAAAGCTATAAAAAACGATGTGCTAAAAATCAATGCATGAGGCCTGCATTGTGTGAAAATATTTGTTTCTTAAATCCTATTCATTACAATGGAAGCAATGGAAGTAATGGCTGCTGAGGGTAAAATGGATCAAGAATTGTGACTTTACATACTCTAATCTACAAACTTCATTAACATGCTTTTCCCACAACACTCATTGATGGCTTATTTATGGGATATGAAAACACGATCTTATTCTTGCCTGTCCAATATGAATAATGTTGGATTAATATCATATACAGTGGGGAAAAAAGTATTTAGTCAGTCACCAATAGTGCAAGTTCTCCCACTTAAAAAGATGAGAGGCGTCTGTAATTTACATCATAGGTAGACCTCAACTATGAGAGACAAAATGAGAAAACAAATCCCGAAAATCACATTGTCTGATTTTGTAAGAATTTATTTGCAAATTATGGTGGAAAATAAGTATTTGGTCACCTACAAACAATCAAGATTTCTGGTTCTCACAGACCTGTAACTTCTTATTTAAGAGTCTCCTCTTTCCTCCAATCATTACCTGTAGTAATGACACCTGTTTAAACTTGTTATCAGTATAAAAAGACACCTGTGCACACCCTCAAACAGTCAGACTCCAAACTCCACTATGGTGAAGACCAAAGAGCTGTCAAAGGACACCAGAAATAAAAATTGTAGCCCTGCACCAGGCTGGGAAGACTGAATCTGCAATAGGCAACCAGCTTGGAGTGAAAAAAGCAACTGTGGGAGCAATAATTAGAAAATGGAAGACATACAAGACCACTGATAATCTCCCTCAATCTGGGGCTCCACGCAAAATCTCACCCCGTGGGGTTAAAATGATCACAAGAACGGTGAGCAAAAATCCCAGAACCACGCGGGGGACCTAGTGAATGAACTGCAGAGAGCTGGGACCAATGTAACAAAGCCTACCATCAGTAACACACTACGCAGCCAGGGACTCAGATCCTGCAGTGCCAGACGTGTCCCACTGCTTAAGCCAGTACATGTCTGGGCCCGTCTGAAGTTTGTTAGAGAGCATTTGGATGATCCAAAAGAGTATTGGGAGAATGTCCTATGGTCTGATGAAACCAAAGTGGAACTGTTTGGTAGAAACACAACTTGTCGTGTTTGGAGGAAAAAGAATACTGAGTTGCATCCATCAAACACCATACCTACTGTAAAGCATGGGGGTGGAAACATCATGTGGGGCTGTTTCTCTGCAAAGGGGCCAGGACGACTGATCCGGGTACATGAAAGAATGAATGGGGCCATGTATCGTGAGATTTTGAGTGCAAACCTCCTTCCATCAGCAAGGGCATTGAAGATGAAACGTGGCTGGGTCTTTCAACATGACAATGATCCAAAGCACACCACCAGGGCAACAAAGGAGTAGCTTCGTAAAAGCAGCATTTTTAAGGTCCTGGAGTGGCCTAGCCAGTCTTCAGATCTCAACCCTATAGAAAATCTTTGGAGGGAGTTGAAAGTCAGTGTTGCCAAGCGACAGCCCCAAAACATCACTGCTCTAGAGGAGATCTGCATGGAGGAATGGGCCAGCATACCAACAACAGTGTGTGCCAACCTTGTAAAAAATTACAGAAAACATTTGACCTCTGTCATTGCCAACAAAGGATATATAACAAAGTATTGAGATGAAATTTTGTTACCGACCAAATACTTATTTTCCACCATAATTTGCAAATAAATTCTTACAAAATCAGACAATGTGATTTTCTGGATTTGTTTTCTCATTTTGTCTCCCATAGTTGAGGTCTACATATGGTGTCAATTACAGGACTCTCTCATCTTTTTAAGTGGTAGAACTTGCACTATTGGTGACTGACTAAATACTTTTTTTCCCCACTGTATGTCCTTCGAAGGTTGCTGTATGCACATACAGTCACACAACCTCAAATTGACGGACGATTTTATTGAACGGCCATCATATAAATCAGTTGTTGTTTTTTTATAAGAACAGCCATCTTTATACAAACAATGGTCGCTATTATAACATAACGCCTGTTATTTGCAGTGAGATGAAAATCCAATAAGAGGGTCCATCATTTCAAGAGTGTGTGAATATAGCCTATAAAAGTTCTTGTCTACCTGTTTTGTTAGTATGATATGACTAGAGATGAGCGAACCTCGAGCATGCTAGAGTCGATCCGAACCCGAACTTTCAGCATTTGATTAGCGGTGGCTACTGAACTTGGATAAAGCCCTAAGGCTATGCAGAAAACATGGATATAGTCATTGGCTGTATCCATGTTTTCCAGACAACCTTAGAGCTTTATCCAAGTTTAGCAGCCCCAGCTAATCAAATGCCGAACGTTCGGGTTTGGATCGACTCCAACCCGAACCCGGTTCGCTCATCTCTACTTATAAATATTAGACACAATCCATTTCTCTTTCTCATATAATGCTCTGCTCTTTTTTAGATTTTAAATACTGCTTATCCAGTCCCTTGATCTCTCCGAAACATTATGGTATAAAAAACAGGTATGGATAAAATTGGTAGACAAGAGATCTAGCAGATCCAGACTCATAGTAATTGAAAAAATCCCATAAATAATGTTCTCTTTTTCTATCTTGTGTAGCACATATAAAAAATAATGTTCTGATTATTTGGGAAGACATCAATGCAATTTTTACCAGTCATGTGAACCTTTTTCATTTCTCAAAAAGAAATCTACGGAAACTGACATTACTTCTTAAAATGACTTCTGAACATTTAACAACAAAAAGGTGCATCCTGAAGCTTCTATGCCCCGCCTCAAAAATTGTAAAGGCCCTCCTACCCCCCTACGATGTACCATATATAATAAAGGGTGTTTTCTGGATGTGACTACTACCTCTGGACCCCTACAGCTACCCCATCAACCCCTTCCCTATAAACAAGAGAAACTTTATAAGACCCACATATGAACCTTATAAGCACAAGGCTCTGAAGTAGGTCATGTTGGCTGGTGTGTATGGTACGTTCCTATGTTGGCACACAAGCTTCAATTAACCCCCAAGAAAGCAATCAAAGTGCTATGTTTAAGACCAAAAGAACAAACTTTTAATCACAGCTTTGTAGACTAAATTCACATCCACAATCCCATCCAACAAGTCTTTTCCCACCTCTGTCTTTAGAGAGCTCAATGTGACTGAGGGCTAAAACACATTAAAATGAATTAAGCACAGCAGTTGTTTAAGTAAAATGGTGCAACATGTTAATTGAATGAGTTACCAAGGGGATTTGTTATTCACTGTAATCCTTTGAACAGAAATAGCCCTTTTTTTTTAAAGTTCCCAACTTTGTCCTTTTCTAACTGGCAAAATAATTAAAATTCTGCGATTGCTCTACTTGTGTAGATATACATTATCGGAATTGAAAAGCCGGGCCTGTAAGGAATATTTAATCAAGAGTTCTCGATCACAACAAGTTCCTGTGCACAAATAATCCATTGCGATGCAGACATTGCAATTTTACATTTTAATCTCTTATGAGGAAAATGTAAATAAGTATAGTCTAGCCGAGGAATGTGTCTCTCATTCATTACTCCTGGAAGGAAGCCACAACCCTTTAGATCTCTTAAAGGGAAGGGTACACAAGCAGATTCCGCCATTTCCAAAGAATAATATGTCACTTTAGTGTCAGAGGATATGAACTGAATGGACATGAGCACACATACGGATAACACAATTATAAGTGTTCTTTAAAGAGAATGTGTCACTTTATGGCTATGTTCCCACAACGTTTTTTCTTGTCCGTTTATCATTTTTAAAGTGACGTCTGTCATTTTGAGTCGATTGGCCTCCCGTCAGTGCAATTACAGCTATTGGTACATTATTCTAGATTAGGTGGACTAATTGGCCTCTGGGTTTGTCTTTAACTGAAAAGTCCATTGAATTTAATAGTAAAAACAAAAAAAGGCTGATGAAAAAAGAAAAACTGCGTGAACAACTAAAAAATAACATCTGGTCTTCCAAAAGACATCCCAAAATAATTGACATGATCATTATTTTGACGTTGGCGCAGATAACGTCTGTCATTTTATACACTGTGTGCATTGGACGTCTGTCTTTCCATTGACTTCAATGCATTGCACTGCAGTCAGTTAATTTTTTTTTTAAATAGAAAAAGCAGATGCCTTTTCTCTTTTTTTTTTGATGTTTTGTGAACATAGCCTGAAAATGTAGTCCAATCTACTCACACCATGCTATAAAGTAAGGGGGATGAGAAAACTGATATACAGTATGATCTTGTGGGATAAGATTTGGTACAACTTGTAAAATATATTACATTTACATCTATGTTTATTCTAAGCTGAGAAGTCCAGTGGGCGGTCCTAATTAGTGAGTGACAGTTGGCAGTACTCTATTTCACCTGTGGTGGCACTACAGGGATATTACACACTTACAATCAGGTTTCCTCACAGTTTATGGTTTATTACTGGGTTTCCCAGCAAAGAAACAGAGACCTTACATGTAGGAATTGTCCAAAGTGGAAAATACCTTTAATTATCTATTTCTTTATATATCATGTTCATCCTCACTTCAGTCTCTTTGCTAATATAAAATTCCCAGTTGGCTTTCTCAGTTCATGTAAAATGTAGTTTCCTGTTACATAGTCAGTATAGCAGACATGGCCTCTTATACACAGGCTGGGTTAGGCTTTCAGGTGTCACAACATGACAGTAATATATGTTGTATTCCCCTTCTTAATGATAAAAGCAAAAATTATTTCCTCATAACTTACATTCTTTGGACATTCCCACTTCAAAGCACCTCTGTAGTCTGCAGTACTGACAGCGATTCCGTGTCACTTTATTGATAACGCAGTTCTTTTCCCTGTGACACGTGTAAACCATGTTCTTCTGAATGCTCCGCCTGAAGAAGCCCTGTAGTGGGAAAGGCAGAAAAGAATAAATGGGCATTGGCCACATCACAGATTGTCCTATTAAGGTGATTAAATGTCATCAAATGGAAAATGTTGGATAACATGACTCTTCAAAACCATCTGAAAAATTAAAGGCTTTGTATCATTTTCCTTGCCGATTAGAGTACAGCACTTCTTCTGTGTCAAAGTATATGGAACAGATTATGATGTGGAGTTACAGAAGTGATACTGGAGTACATGCTGTCTGTAGGAGACTATATGATAGCTCCTGACAGCCAGACGAACAAAGGTTCATCAAGAGTTTAACTAGTTATTTGCTAGGGGTATATTTAGAAGGCTATATTAGGTTAAAGAGATCACAGAGAGACAAAGGAAAGAAGGAAAAGGAACAGAGTGGAAAGTGGAGACCAAAATAATTTAAAGTTGTCTCGTTCTCACATACTGATGTCATAAAGTGTTCTTAAGATGCTTTTTTTTTGTTGGGGGGGATGGGGGCAGCAGAAAGACAAGCATCAGTATCATAGAAGGTAAAAGAACATTACTAGGGCTAGTGAGGCTAAGGGTGGTATTTAATGGGGTGAATTTTCAACGTTTAGCAATAAACGATCTCGAACGACCACCTTGACAAATAATCTTAAATCGATTGCTGAACTCAGGGAGACCAGTGAAACGACAACACTGCCGGCTGCTAGTGAAAGCGCTCAGTGCAGTTAAGTCCTAGGTGCATTGCCCCCTGGGAAACACGAATATGCAAAAGAGGCTCCACGGGCTCCTCTTTTGCATATTCGTGTTTCCGAGGGGCAATGCACCTAGGACTTCATTGCACTGAGCGCTTTCACTAGCAGCCGGCAGTGTTGTTGTTTGGCTGGTCTCCCTGAGTTCAGCAATCTGTTTCTCTTATGGCTCTACTAGGCATTGCTTCCACCTAGCCAGAATCCTGCTCCACACTGATGAGGGGCAACACCCCAAAACAGCTGTATGTGGATGGTTACCTAACCTAGGCTTATCCCTTGTCATTACATTGACTTATAGGGCCACTTAATATGGTGGTTTTGGTGGTTTCCTAACAGGAGCTGCCCCTAGGCTGGGTCCTTCCCGGAGGGATATCTGGCTAGTCCTGTGTTTTGAGACTCTTCAATGAGGCTCCACAGGCTCCTCTTTTGCATATTCAAATAATCTTAAAGCGTTCACCCTATTACACAGGACGACGATGTTACTTACGGTCGTTCTTGCACTCGTCCTTTCCTGGCTGATAGACCAGGGAACGATGGATTATTACACCGAACCATGTTCAAATGATTTGTGAATGATTAACGATGAAAATAGGTCCAGATTCTATCAAACGATCAGCGATTTCTCAGTGGTAGCTTTACATGAAACGATTATCATTTAAATCCGAACGATCTAACAATTTTTCGATAATCGTCCTGTGTAATACGGTTCTTAGTGGAAGTTACAGGGCCATCACTGGAGCCCATCTTCTCAATAATAATGTCATACCGTATGTAGCCCTTCACTAGATAACTGTTGGCAGAGCTGAACAATTTCAAGATAGAAATGTATGGGGACAGCTGAAATTGACTGACGGTTGATTATTATCTCTCCCTATGGGGATGGGATTTTATACAAATAGGCAGATTATTGATTTATGTAGACATTAACAATAGAATGATCTTCTGACTTATGGCTTTCTGCTAAGAGGACCCGAACAGTGCTCGATAGATGTGAAAGATAATAGCCTCTAGGTGGTGATGGTGGCCCCTGGGCAATGGACACTTGTGCCCTTGCTGTAAATTACTATAATAATAATGCTACTACTGCCTTAGGCTATGTAACCACAATGTAAAAATGAGGCCAAATAACGGTTGTTGTTGCAAAACAACAGCCATTATTAATAATCATGAACATTAATAATAGCTATTGTTTTGTATATTTATTGTTTTGTTATACCTCTACATTTATATGCAGCATGATTGTAGACTGTTCACTGTTTGTATTATACTTGTTCTGCTCTTTGTCTTATATTGTTATGGTGGTAATGTGAATTAACTTCTGTATGGGAAGGTGCACCCCACATTTTTGCAGTCCATTTAACGGATCCATTTTTAAATAATTACTTTTAACGTACAGAACAACGAGGTCAACCACTTCTTGTGTACACTAAATTAAAAAAAACTGATTACTTTCGATCCATTTTTTTTTTTTTAAATAATGGAAGTCAATGGAAAAACGGATCTAAACGGATGGCACACAATTGCACCTTTTTTTTTTACATCCGTTTTTTCCCCCTTATAAACCAGATGCGTAAGACAGACTGCAAAAATGCACTGTGAACCCGGACTACTTTGTCTACAGCAGAAGAAAAATTGCACTTGTGTATGGTAGAAATGCTGAAACTCTATACGAATAACAATAGTTAAGGGAGCACACTTGTTTCTTTCTAAACTGGTGGATATTAACTGGCTAATGCTGAAGGGCAAAGGTTAAAGCTGGAGATGATTACATTGATCTACTATTTACTGTCCTCTGAAGGGTAATGCCTAGTTTTCAGAGCGAGCTGTATGGGGCTTTCAGTTCTGCTTTGTTCACAATCCATATTCCACTTACATTTTATCCTGAGATATCAGTTCAGTAAGGTCATTCATTTGTTCTGAAAACCCTAACAAGCACAGGTAGAACATTGGCCGTCTTATCGGCTTACCTACTTAGCAACTTTACACAACTCAGCTTGGCTTTCTATTCACAGAGCTTATACTGAGCCTGCAGAAGTCTGTTATTGATGAAACGATGAGAGTCTCCGACTGACGTAAAACTGCCTTGCATTATGTACAGTAGGAGCTTCTCAAATCTGATGCCAGAGCCTAATCTTGAACAAATACGACCAGCAGTGACAACCAAATGCCACCATGCAGAGCAAATAATATCCCCTAGCAGCACCACTATGGACAGAGTAGTGTGATATACCATCCATCAAACACCATAACGAAGCACAACAAACCGCATCGGCATTATATCCCACAATGCAACACAAAATACCTTCCCAGGTGTACCAGACACAACAAAGCAGCACAAATAATCTCCCCAGGTGTACCTAATAAATACCATGCCTTTGCCAGTGCTGGTGCAGTGTGGTATTTGTCAGTTTTGGGCTATGTTCACACAAACGATTTAACACCTGTTATTTGATACTCAAAATAATGGTCAATATTTTGAGTATCAAATAACACCGTCATTTACCATACTTTGGTGGCCATCAATGCAAAGACAGTCGTTGGTTCATTATTCAATTGAACTTTGCTTAAAATATGGGGAAATGATGGCCTGCAAATAAAACTGTGTGTGAACAACTCAAAATGTTTGTAAATCAATGTCATGAACATTAACTTGACGGCCACTGTGAACAACGTCCTTTATCCAATACACTGTATGAAAAGACGGGCACTGTTTTCAGACATTAAAGACATTATTTAAAAAAAAAAAAAAAAAAAAAAAAAAAAAAAAAGACAGTGTGTGAAAATTGCCATGGGGGGTATTTCCCCCTCACACTTCCTCCACTGGCAGCAGCATTGTCTCCCTTTCTACCCCTTCTCTAATGACAGCATACCATATGAAATGTCACCATGCCCAAGGTGACATTACAGCATAGGAAGATGATATATGTTGATGTTACATTGCATTGTATAAAGCACACAGTATTTTAATTACATTAAATAAGTGATATCACAGTACAAGGATCATATGCATAGAAGGGGTGAGAAAGTAACCATTAGGGAAACATGGCAATAATAATAACAACAATAATAAGTGATCTCCATTCTGTTTTCCATACCATTATCATCACTAAGGCTGGGTTCACACTGCCTTTTTGCAGTCTAATATATAGCTATTGTGTGCAGTCAGTTTGGTCTGATTCTCTATTGACTATCAATATATCAAAATGGATTTTTTTATTTTTATGTTCTTTAAACACACACAAAAATATGGTTGACCACATTTTGTGCATGTTAAAAGTAACCATTTCATTAAATGGACTGCAAAAACGCAATGTAAACAAAGCTTAACAGCACCTTAGGGCTCATTCACACGATCCATGCCATGCCATTACAGATGAGCGAACCGGGTTTGGGTTCGAGTCCATCCGAACCCGAACGATCGCCATTTGATTAGCTGGGGCTGCTGAACTTGGATAAAGCTCTAAGGTTATCTGAAAAACATGGATACAGCCAATGACTATATCCATGTTTTTCACATAGCCTTAGGGCTTTATCCAAGTTCAGCAGCCAACGCTAATCAAATGCCGAAAGTTTGGGTTCGGATGGACTCGAGCATGCTCGAGGTTTGCTAATCTCTACATGCCATTCATCCATACTCTCCTGTCATCTCTGCAGCAGGGGGTGGGGGTGGGTGATTCATGCCGCCATCTGCACAAGGACATGTCCTATTTTTTCACAGTGCGGGTCGCGGAACGGATCATGTGAATGGCTACATTCACTTCAATGGTCCCTAAAATTGTCCGTGGACCACGGACAATTTTACGGGACGTGTGAATGCAGTGGAGATGGGTTCACGTAGGATAGATTCACAGGCAGTAGTCCCTTCAAGCTATGTTCACAGGTCAGTTAATTTTATCCTTACAATAATAATAATAATAATCCCAAATATAAACCAAGTGCATACAGCCATTTTTTTCAAAGCATAAAAAGATTACAGATAAAAAAAAAATAAATGTGTACAACGTAACTTTTCTCTGAGGATCTCTCTGCATATCTTTGGCCAACTCCAACACAAAATGCAATGCCATAACTGCATCATACTGTAGGGCAGTGCTTCTCAAACTTTTTCTACTGGAGCCTCAGCCAACAGACCAGGGCAATGTCTGGGCCTCACCAGACAGACCAAGAGGGTGCCTGGGCCTCACCATCTTTTGTGAAAGTCCATTTAAAAGCTGAAAATAATGCTCGGGCTACCTTTCACCCATCTCCCAAGCTCTATATACTAATAAAGCAAGTACTAAACAAATTAATAATGTTGCTAATGGAGATTTTAGCAAACAGCAAAAGGACTGTGCAGATTATAGTTACTTTTGTGAAAACTGGTTCCTCAGCTGGGCCTCACCAACAACTAGGGGGCGCCTCACTGGTGACGCCTGCCTCACAGTTTGAAAAGCACTGCTGTAGAGAACCTGCAGCAGATCTGAGAATATGCAGAATGCTCTTTATTCCACACAGAAATGTTCCACCAAATACTGATGGCATTCTTCACAACCCCATCCACATACAATGTACTGAAATTTCCTCCAGATAGGCTTTGTAGAAACCAAAACCTAATCTGCTGCAAGCCCCCATGTGTCTAGTTGCTGTGTCCTATAGTAGCTTCTTAGCCTGCTGTCCATGTACACCCATGAGCTGGTTGCTGGACAGAACATTTTATATAGCTATTAAATCTTCAGACATGAACCAATCATACATTTGGTAACTAAGATAATCTTACACTGGGCCATGGTCACCTTTCACCTTGAGGCTATGTTCACACACGGTATTTTTTCTCAGTATTTTTCAACCAAAACCAGGCATGGATTAAAAACACAGAAAAACTATGCTTAAATTGAGTAGATGGACGCCGTTTAAGGGTATATAACGGCCGTTATATTAAAATACCAATTATTTCCCATTAAATGGCGGTCATCAACTAAATTTCAACAGTGTGTGAACATAGCCTTTCTATGTTTTCAATCCACTTGCAATTTGCAAATTACTGACCAAAATACTGAGCAAAAATACTGTGTGTGAGACCTGATGTGACCACCATTAGACCTTGTCATAGGAATATACCCTAACAGTCCTTAATCCTGTCAACCAGCCATTACTATTTTTTTGTTCCCTTATATTCTTTGATATTATAAACCTTAGGGGCTCTAGGTCCAGTTACTATACTATAATTGTGTTTGTCTTACATATGAGCACTGCAACATAAAGAGCTACCTTGGCAGCATTTATGTGTTTCCATGTACAGGCAATCATTTTCATACATCATTAGCAATTGGTAAGTACAAGCACTATATGAAACTAGATCTCTTAATTTTCCTATAAAAACTGCTTCTTTGCCAATGAAAAATAGCCAGGAAAAGGTAGTGATGTTTGTTTATTTGCTGGAGGAGTCCCCGATGGGCAGTAAGGGGAGCATAATTTAGAGCATATCAGCAGAAAAGTACACATTTGTTGATAACTGTAAAACCACCTGCTAAATATAATAGTACTTAGCGCTGCTAAATATTTCAAAGTAAGTATCAATAAGCTCCACCGCAATAAGTACTATAAGTCATTATAAAATATAATCCAATGCATTTCATAACTCTTTCCAGCATAGAAGCCAATTGGCCGCTGTTTTCATTGTGCGTTCCCTAGAGTGGTCTGCAGTGCACTGAATGTGTACATCATTTACCAGGCCTATGGTCCACAGTGGGCTTCTTATTCCTACTCTATCAGATGTATTGCTATTCCATTTTTCCTTTTATTACTATGTCCCATCTCAAGGTGCCGGGTTATTTTCTTAAAGAAAAACATATACATTGGCAAAATTTCTTTGGGGAGTTTTTTAAAATCATGGTCGCTAAATTTCCTACAATTTAAATCACGTACTAAGGTAATATTTCCCCCCGCATGTATAATATATAGTCGGAGAAAACTATTCTCAATCTGACTAAATCTATACGTTATTTTCACGAGGATGGTTAAGCTAATGGTAATGACGCCTATAGGTTCTAGTCATTTCTCATACAGCATTTTAAAAGATATACTACATAATCCCACACCAGATATATTGTGGTATTTATTCCAACCACATAGAACAATAATGTGTACAAAGACTCGGCCCGTGAAATAGTACACTTATGAAGAATTGGGGGAGGGGGGGCATCAGAAAAAACAAGCCAACATGCAAAAGAACAAGGCATTTTTACAGGTCTTTTCCCCTGCCTTCAAACTTTGGGAAATACCTTTTAGTAGAGTCCTTTGAAATTAGGATAATCACATGATGTCCCCCTTCTGGAATCTCCAACAATTAGCTGTAATCTGTTAAAGTGTACCTGTCGTTAGAACTTTCAAAATCTAAATCAATGTGAAATAAAGCAAGTTTGCAATTTACATTCATTATTTAAATTTTTTTTGTTATCCTGCTGTAAAACAAAGCTGAACTTACCAGAAATCCAGGTCCAGTCTCCTGAAGGCAGATTTTTAGTCTTGTGCTGGTTGAAAAAAAAAAAAAAAAGAGACTAAACACATGAAATCCCAGCCAGTACAGTCATGACTCATCAATCACATGACTGCCTTCTATGTGAGCGTGCAGATGCCCTGGGAAACATCGGACCTCCTGTGTTTAGCCTCTTTGGAGGGGGGGGGGGGGGGGGGGAGTCTAAACACAGGAAGTGCTGTGTTTTCCGTGGCAACTAAAAAAAGAAAAAAGATAGTAAATTGCAAACTTGCTTTATTTCACATCTACTGTTAATTTAGGTTTTAAAAGTTATAATGACAGTGACACTTTAAATGTTAATTTTCTTTGCAGTGCTACCACAGGAGAAATTGGGTATTACAAAATGCCCATAGAAATCAATACAAAGTTTGTGTAGTGCAGGGCAAAATAGGTCCTCTTGTGTTGGGAACCCTATTTACATTTGCTCCCTATTCTGGGTAAAACATGAGGACCCAGAACAGTGGAACCTTCTGCATTAACTTAGAATTCTTTAATATTTGGTATGAAAACAGATTCTAGAAACTGGATGACCCAATTAATGTCCAATATTGGGGCAACTGGACTGATAATGCACGATTTATAATATATCATGATTCTCTAAAGCTGCATAATTATTGCATGGATGGAAGATTGGTCAGAGCTATGTATGTCATCATCTGAGCACACATACAGACTGCTTAATTCTCTGTGAACTCCGTCAATTGTTGGATTTACGACTATTCTTTCATTTTAAAATCATATAATGGTGTAATTATAGGCAATGCTAGAAAAAGACTTAGTACAGCATATGGGTTAAAGGATAGGTCAGAAATTTTTTTTTCTTCAAAATCAACTTGTCCCAGAAAGTGCCAGACACTATTAAAAATCTCACGTTTTTCAGTACTTATTAGCTGCTGTATGTCCTGGAGAAAGTGGTGTATTCTTTCCAGTCTGGAGAGCTGGGGAGGTTTTCTATGGACATTTGTTACTTTTCTCTACAGTTCCTGACATGGCGAGAGGTGGCAGCAGAGAGCATTGTGTCAGACTGCAAAAGAGTACCACTTCCTGTGGGACATCCAGCGGATGAAAAGTACTGGAAGAATTTTTTAATAGACGTGAATTACAAATTTCTGGCACCAGCTGATTTTTTTTTTGCAGAACTATCCCTTTAACAGCAAGGTTAGCAATAAAACAGCCTAGCAACAAAAAAATAACAATAAATGAAAAATACTTAAAATAAAGTACAATGTATACTTATACAAAAGACTTATGAGGGTATATCTTAAACACCTTTGAGAACCACACATTAGCAATGATAGAGGAAACCTCAAGTGGTATAATAATCCAGAAAAAAAAAGTAGAAATGAAGCGGCACTCACCACCATACACGTGAAAACATCAGTGCTTGTTTATTTCATCTGTCCATGTTGAGATATACAATTCAGCAGGTAGCAGATAACCCATGATGATAACAGGTGACAGCTGTTCGCTTTACTAAGCTTCTCCAGACCTGCTGATTTGTATATGTCGACACGGACAGGGGAAATAAACAAGCACTGATGTTTTCACATATATGGTGGTGAGTGCCGCTTGATTTCTACTGGATTCTTCTGGAATATTATACCACTGAATTTATTAGAGCTGAGCACCCCCCCCCCCCCTAGAAGCTACTTTACTTGCCCGCACTACAAGGTCCAGCAAATCCGGAATAAAATGACACATTTTCCCATAACACATAAATCACGCTGTGCCAGTCTGTATCTGCTTGAAATCTTGTGAAACCTTAAGTGGGTTTACAATGCAGCTAGTCTGGTAAAAAGGATGTAAGATCTAAAATTTCATAACAGAACAGAATTTAAGAAATCTCTCTTAATGGTTTTAAGATTTTCCCCTGCACCAAGCAAAACTGACAGCAGACCCCCTTGGGGCTTTGATTTGCCATGCTGTGGACCACATACCTAGTCCGGCAGGAGGATGAACTTGATAGACATTTGTCTTTTTTAAGCTTTGTAACTATATATGTAACATGCCACAGAGTCAGTCAATGAATGGCGAGCTTTAGTCCTACTTTTTAAACAAATAGAGCAAGACAGAATCAGCCAGTAATTGCTTTTGCCAACCCCTCTGTTTCCAGAGCATCGGTGCCCTTCTAGAATATATTCGGTAATTACTCCCTTACACAAATCTCCATGCATTAATTGGGATTACTTGGAAACAGCAAAAGGCCTGACCACTGAATAGATGGCCCACACACTTCCTCCCCTATACATTCTAGTATTATGTTGCCCAAATTTGTCATTCTTTTGTTTGGTCTTGTTAATTGGAGATTTTGCAGGGTTTGCTCAATTTAATGTAAATGTCAAGTTTCCATAATGCATCAGTGTCCTTTAGGAACTATGTCCGTGTATACTATTCCAGCTCATTTTATTGAGGCACGGAATGAGGCATCATTCTGTAACTATACTGAAATAATATTTTATGCATGTTACCTATATAAAACAAATAAATAAAACGTGGCTTGTAAAATGTGTTGGACATATACTGCTGAATGCTGCTGAATTATATTGGTATTGCAAAAAATGTGATCCTGTGATCTGCAACAGAGCGTAGTATAGAAGCCATCAAACCAACCTAATATGTTTCTAAATAAATGGCCCCTACAAAAAATACGGGGAAAAGATGTTCCAGGTAAAACCTCCTCAAAAGACAAGGGGGCATTGCCTCCGGCCTGGAGAAAAAAAGGTTCAATATCCAGATCCCCAGGATCTGGTCACAGCAAAAACAGTGAAGTGCATCAAAACAGGCTTAGACAAGTTGTTAGAACAAAATAACAAAAATTCATGTGTATAGAACCTACCCATCATCCATCCCCCTTTCCTCCATCCATCCATCCATCACCTCCGTGGTTAAACGTGATTGACATATGTCTTTTTTCAACCGTACCAATTATGTAACCATGATTTAGTCCTCTGATCTTCTATGTCCGTTTGGTGTCAGTGCACAACCTGCCCACTCACTGGCTGCATCTATCTGAATAGTCAGATAGGTGGGAACATTGAAAATTGTCCTAGGCTCAGGGGTGTGGTTGAACTTGAGATTAGCAGCATTTACAGCTGACTGGAGCAACTCTAGAATGAAGAGCTGACGGGGGCAAGTGTTAAAGAGGCACTCTGCTATAGCTTAAAGCTGACTGTGGCAACTTCCAGTTAATTCTATTATTCTACTTATATTTGTCTATGGAGACTGCAGGGTAGTATGCTTAATGTACCTGTCAGTGATATGAGGTTGATATGGTTTTACCACCTAAGGGCCCCATTACATGGGACAAATATCCTGCAAAAAAAATCATTATATTGTTTAAATTTATCTTTTTGTGTGTATGCAGGCAACGATCAAATGACTAATGAGAAGTCGTTCATGTGTCGTTGATCGCATCTTTTGTTAATCATTGTTAATCGTTCAGTGTATGTACAATTTCAGGTCGCTCACTGCGATGGTCGGTGTTTGCGATCGTTTATCCTTATTTGGGGTAGATGAAAAGTCACTTTGTCTTGTGGGACCCTAAGGTGCAGTTCACATCACACTTTCATTATACAGTATGTCGGTTTGGTGAATAAGCCTTTGGAGACATTCTGCATATGTAAAGCGCAAAGTAAATGTGAACAGAGTCTAACCAGAAGTGGTGCTCACCTAGTCTTAGTGCATCTGTATTACCATCTATACAATTATTAAAATAATACAAAATAAAATAAAGTTCAACTTTTTCCTCTGTTTATATAACCATCCATTGGGATTTTTAGTCTATCATGGTCATCTTCATGATGTAAGTTTTAACTACATCTGAGCAAAATAATGCAGTTATCTTGTTTTCAGTAAGTCGCCTCGGTGACATATTAGCTTAATTAATGTCAATTGTTAACAAGTTAATTAGACATAAACTTTCATAACTACTGCAAATATTTTCCCGATAAGTGCAGTGACTTATTGTCAGAGCCGCTACCTCAGATAAAACGAGACTAATGAAGGCAGCGCACACTCCTGCTAATTAGAGGCAGATAAGAGCGCACAGTCACTCTGGCTTCACTTTTGGGTTATGGGTCTGAGAGGGGAGGACTAAAATACAGCAGACAGAAATAAATCCACGTGGGAGCTTGGTCTATACTGGAGAAGGAAAATTCTGAAGTAATTATATACACTCCTTCATAGAAGCATCATTTGAAGAGGATCGGTGGTCAGTCCAAAAAATGTAATATTTTTCTATTATTTTAGATAGAGACGAAAGAACTTCAAGTATGTTCCGGTTCATCCCAAAGTTGGGTGCGACTCTAGGGACATGGATACAGCCCTAGGAGACCTAGCTCGCTCATCTCAAAAAGTGATTAAAAAAAAAGTTAGAGTCCGTTTTAAAGGGAAAGTGTTACAGTGAGCAATCAGTCTGGCGTGCCAGCTGTATGGTGTAGAACAGGAGAAGCTACACAGATTGATATCTAGTATGATATGTAGTATTGCAGGAAAAGACTTATTATAAGAAATTCATTTCAATCTCTGTTTATCCTGGGATTAAGTGACTAGAGGTTCGCCTACTATGTGATGGACAGTTATGTCTGTATGTCTACTCATTCAAGGGATACTCCAATGAGGAAAAAAAAAAGTCAACAGGTGTCAGAAAGTTATAAAGATTTGTAAATTACTTCTTTTTAACCCCTTAATGACAATGGACGTAAATGTGTGCCATGAAAGTCTGTGCCTAAATGACACATGGCATACATTTACGTCCATTGTCTGCAGAGTCTTTATGAAGCGAGCTCAGGAGCTGTGCTTTATTCATAGAGGATGAGGACCAGCAGCCGGCTCCTCACAGACAATGCAGACCAACGCAATCATGCGGCTGCCCACCATTAACCCTTTCAGTGCCGTGATCGTGTCACTTAAATGTCAGTGACAAGAGTTGCGCTCCTGTTACTGTCCGATCGGGACCAGTTCGTACTGCAGGGGTCCAGATTGTTTTAACTGACTGCCAGAGGTCTCTTTCCTTTCTCCGTGCGGTCAGCTCAACGATCTTCTAATCTATGTGAAGATGGCCAATAACAGTGACTAATGCTATTGCCAAGTACATGCGATCTAATGATCTAATGTTTTAGGCAATTCCTATTTGTAGCATTTTCATCTTATTACATATGTCCATGAAGCTTTGTCTTTGACCAAAAAAACAGTATTGGACCCTATAATGTCCATGTTGTGTATGTCTGCATTGACAACCTGTACAGTCTCAAGCAGATTTCCTAAACACAAAAATGCAATCTATATAATACCAATCTATAAAGAATTGGAGGGTTTCTAGAGTTCTCGATTTTGGGACCATATCGATAACAAAGTTGGTATGGATTTGTGTGCCAGGCAAGTTTTGCGGCCCTAATCCAGCCTTGGCGTTCACAACAAGATAAGTATTCAATAAAAAGAAGACAACACTGATTGTAACCACTAAAAAAACACGCAAGAGACGTTCTGTGTTGGGAGGGAAAAGCAAGTCTCACTCCAACCTCCTTCAAGAAATGTTATGAAATATTCAAATTATTAGATCTAGTAACCTAAAGGCGGGGCACTTCTAATATAGTCATCATTGTTATATTCTACTATTTTATCCATAAGCCAAAAAATCTTTTTGAATATTTTACTTTACTCAGGTTTTAGTAGCCAGAGCTAGTAGATCCCTGCTATAGAAACACGTACATCACATTAACCATATGCTACTTCATATGTAAGGACCAGGGAAGGTACATGTATGGTTTTATAGCAACAATATAATCTGAAACCTTACAACAGATGTTTTTTGGAAAGAAACATTTAATCCAGAAAAAAAAAACAGGAGTGGTGAATGTAAAAGTTGACATTGTGACAGGAATTATGTTACTAAGTAGTGAACGATCTAAAGTTACACTTGCTGTAAGGCTGCGCTGGCCACCTGCAGACGTGCTAATGACAGAACAATGGTGGCATTGTTTCTGAGCAGAGGTTGGTCCTTACACAAACAATAAATGGGTTTATCCCAGATACTGCACCAATTTATGACAACATGCCATGTAAAAGCCGATCCAAACCTGAGCTGCATTAAACTAGCTGGAAGCAATGTCCTATGTCAACAGTCCAGCATATCATGTTTAGAATGACATTTTTTATAGTAAAAGAATGAAAAAGATACAATGCGGATGTCGGGGTCTTATATTTATGACTAGCTTGTAAATGCATATTCATTATGCTTACTGCTTGCACTTCAAGGCTGGGTTCACACTACGTATATTTCAGTCAGTATTGTGGTCCTCATATTGCAACCAAAACCAGGAGTGGATTGAAAACACAGAAAGGATCTGTTCACACAATGTTGAAATTGAGTGGATGGCGCCATTTAATGGCAAATATTTGCTGTTATTTTAAAACAACGGCTGTTATATTGAAATAATGGCAGTTATTTACTGTTATATGACGGCCATCCACTCAATTTCAATTTCCACTCAATTTGTGTGAACAGATCCTTTCTGTGTTTTTAATCCACTCCTGGTTTTGGTTGCAATATGAGGACCACAATACTGACTGAAATATACGTAGTGTGAACCCAGCCCAAGAGCGTGTTTGGATGATTTTCTTAAGAACACTCTGTTGCAGATTCCATACTTTTAATTTTCTGCCAAAGATTTCTATTTGTAGGATTTTCCATAGTTTTGGGCACGGATAAGCGTTAATTAAAAATTTGGTCTTACTGAAATACTGCTCTCCCCCCTTAGGAGACAGATATTCACTAATGCAAAAGTCTTCAGTGAAATTAGGGCTGTGTTCACACATGTTGAAGCTTCATATCATATTGAACAGATTTGATGAAAGGAGGAAAGGGTGCTCCAAACATTAAAGGACTGCCCGACTGCACCATTTTCCTGACAACCAATGAAACACTATGGGGAAAATAAAAGTATTATGGGTCACATAGTAATCTTATCTATTGTAGCAACAGTTTGCTCTGTTAGTCTGCTGGGTGGTCTATGGATTTAAAGGGGAACTCCAGGTAGAGGTTAAAAAAAATGAAACTTCTGCAGAAGCATAACGCATTGCTTACCTATCTATCCCAGTTTTGAAACTACCAAAAATCCATTTGTTTTGGGGGGGTTTTGTTCTGTATTGTGTTTCTGTACTTCCTGGTTGAGAAGTTCCCAGAATGCAGTACTGGTTCCAGAATGCAATGCTTTTCTTTAGCTGTTCATTACAGTCCCCAGTCCTTGCAGCAGCTGCTTCTGGCTGGTCAGAGATGGTGAATCATGGGGATTGGGAGATCCAGCTGCGCCTCCTGTGACATCATGCCCTGCCCCCTGTCTGCATCATCAGCCTGTGCTCAGCAAACACACACAATGTGAGACAGAGGCATGGAAGGTTTGTCTCCTAAGGTGGGAAAGCAGTGGAAGCAGGAGACAATGTGAATTAGCACAGAGGCCCTTTTTTCCTGGATTTTAATCAGCTACCAGTGTGGCAGAACTGTACAGATATGGTAATACATTGTATAGACACACCTATATAACTTTTAATGTACTTTTAATAGAAAAAAAAAAAAAAAATATATATATATATATATATATTAGGGACTGGCAAGCACCTATGGTTCCAATAAATGGGCTTATCCCATTCATATGTGTGTGTGTGTATATATATATATATATATATATATATATGTATGTACGTACATATATATGTATGTATATATATTTTCGGGGCTGGCTTAACCCTTAGGGGACACAGCCAGTTTTCATTTTTGCGTTTTCGTTTTTCCCTCCTCGTGTATATAAGGCCATAGCGCCTGCATTTTTCCACCTAGAGACCCAAATGAGCCCTTACTTTTTGCGCAACTAATTGTACTTTGCTATGGCAGATGTAATTTTTGCCTAAAATGTGCCGGGAAACCAGAAAAAAATTATATGTGTGGTGAAATTGAAAAAAAAATTTTTTTTTTTTTATTTGGGGGGGGGGGGGGGGGGGGTTGTTTTTACTCCCTTCGCCCTAGGGTAAAACTGGCTTGTTATATATGTTCCTTAAGTTGTTACAATTACAACGATATGTAACATGTATAACTTTTATTTGATTTGATGGCTTGTAAAAAATTAAAACCTTTTAAAGAAAATATATGTTCCTTAAAATCGCTCCATTCCCAGGCTTATAGCGCTTTTATCCTTTGGTCTATGGGTCTGTGTGAGGTGTCATTTTTTGCGCCATGATGTGATCTTTCTATCGGTACCTTGATTGCGCATATATGACTTTTTGATCGCTTTTTATTACAATTATTCTGGATTTGATGCGACCAAAAATGCGCAATTTTGCACTTTGGGATTTTTTTGCGCTTACGCCTTTTACCGTGTGAGATCAGGAATATGATTAATTAATAGTTTGGGCGATTACGCATGCGGCGATAGCAAACATGTTTGTTTATTAATTTATTTATTTTTATTTATAAAATGGGGAAAGGGGGGTGATTCAGACTTTTATTAGGGGAGGGGATTTTGTGTTATTAAAAATACATTTTTCTTTTACTTTACACATATACTAGAAGCCCCCCTGGGGGACTTCTAGTATATGCACTCTGATCTCTCATAGAGATCCATGCAGTATAGTTATACTGCATGAATCCATGAGATCGGTGTTCTATTGCTTTTGGCTGCTGCAACCAAAAGCAATAGAATGCCGAGCCAGAATCAGCGCCATTACGGCGCAGACCCCGGCCCGGGTAGGATGCGGGGATCGCCCCCCCGCAATCGCGCCGCAGGGGGGCGATCCCCCCACTAGACCACCAGGGATGGATATGAGCAAGTATTTAGAAGCAGCTGTCAACTTTGACAGCTGCTTCTAAGTACTTAATTAGCGGGCACGGCAATCGGACCGTGCCCACTAATAGCCGCGATCCCGCGCGACCCCCCTCTGAACTCCCATAGCGGCACGAGGACGTTCAGTAACGTCCTGGTGCAGCTATGGGTTAATATACAAATGTGATTTCATCGGTCCTAATGTACATGATTCTTCTTCTGTCTGTCCTTAACCCCTTTTCCGTCAGCAATCTGTATATATACGTTCCTATTGCACATGCCCCGTGCAGTAGGAATGTATATATACGTTCCTGCTTTGACGGGGGTTTGTGATGAGAACGGGATCGCTGCAGGGACAGCGATCCCGCTCTCATCTGAGTACAGCACCGGAGATAATGAGGATCAGCGGCGATCCCGCAGCTGACCCCCATTAACCCCTTAGTGACCGCCGAAACGGCAGTCACTAATGGGCCGGTGCCGCTGCTGTATTTCATCTCGCCCCACCGTGAATCCACAGTGGGGGGAGATGAAATATGTAAAATCAGACTCCAGATCAGCCCCCCTAGTGCCCCAGTCACTAACCCCCCCTCCCGCGGCGGCCATCGGATCAAAGATGGCCGCCGCAATCACTGTGAACAGACTAATGTCTGTTCACAGTGATCTAAAGTAAAAATGAATGACTGCCCCATGCTCTCCGCCAGCGGAGGTAGCGGAGGGCATGGGGCAGTCATCGGGACCCCCCCCTGTGGGGTCCCGGTACAAGCGATCAGCGGTATATAGTATATACCGCTGATCGCTTGTGCCATGTGCTCCAGGCAGTTTTTATCCCCTGTCACCATGAATGATTGGTGACAGGGGATAAAAAGTGATGTCCCCCCACCCCCCAAGTCGCCCCCCCCCCCCCTTCCCCATATACATTACCTGATCCTGGAGCTCCTTCCTCTTTGGCGTCCTGGCTGGTTATGAAGTGTGCATGCGCTCCACAACCAGCCAGCTCTGAAAATTTAAAGTGGCAGAGACCAATTTGGTCTCTGTCACTGAACTATGATTACTGTGATAGAAAATATCACAGTAATCATAGAAATACAGTAAAAATGAATGTATAAAGTACAAAAAGTGACCAACACACAAAAAATAAAACACACACTTTTTATTATAGTAATAATTGCAGTTTGCTCCCAAATTACCCCTAACCCCCCCCCCAGCCAGATTACCCGTAACCACCGCACGTTGCCCGTAAACACCCCAGGTTGTCCGTAATCACATCAGATTGCACGTAACCCCCAAGATTACCCGTAACCACCGCACGTTGCCCGTAACCACCGCAAGTTGCCCGTAACCACCGCACGTTGCCAGTGACCCCCTCCAGATTGTCCGTAATCACCCCAGATTACCTGTAACCACCCCAAATTACATGTACCCACCCCAGATTACCTATAAGCACTTCAGTCTATCCATAACAATTCTAGATTGTCTGTAACCCCCCCAGGTTGCCCTTAACCACCGCAGGTTGCGCATAACCACCCCAGGTTGCCCGTAATCATGCCAGATTACATGTAACCCCCCAGATTGCACGCAACCACCGCAGGTTGCCTCTAACCACCGCACCTTGCTTCTGACCACCGCACCTTGCATCTGACCACCGCACCTTGCATCTGACCACCGCACCTTGCCTCTGACCACCGCACCTTGCCTCTGACCACCGCACCTTGCCTCTGACCAAATTGCCAGTGACCCCCTCCAGATTACCTGTAACCACGCCAGATTACAGGTACCCACCTCAGATTACCTATTAGCACTTCAGTTTATCCGTAACCACAGCAGGTTGCCTGTATCCACCCCAGATTGTCTTTAACCACCCCAGATTGTCCATAACCACGCCACGTTGCCCGTAACCACAGCAGGTTGCCTGTAACCACCCTAGATTGTCTGTAACCACAGCAGGTTGTCCGTATCCACCCCAGGTTGCCTGTAGCCACCCCAGGTGGCCCGTAACCACCCCAGGTTGCCCATAACCACCGCAGGATGCCCGTAACCACCGCAGGATGCCCGTAACCACCGCAGGATGCCCGTAACCACCGCAGGATGCCCGTAACCACCCCAGATTGTCCGTAACCACCCCAGATTGTCCATAACCACCCCAGATTGTCCGTAACCACCCCACGTTGCCTCTAACCACAGCAGGTTGCCTGTAACCACACCAGATTGTCTGTAACCACAGCAGATTGTCCGTAACGACAGCAGGTTGTCCGTATCCACCCCACGTTGCCCGTAACCACCCCAGGTTGCCTGTAACCAACCCAGATTGCTGTAACCACAGGAGTTTGCCTGTGACCACCCCATGTTGACCGTATCCACCCCAGATTACCCGTAACCACCCCAGATTACCCGTAACCACCCAGACTGCCCGTAACCACCTCTAGATTACCCGTAACCACCCCAGACTGTCCGTAACCACCCCACATTACCTGTAATCTATTTTTTCTATTTTATTTTAGTAACTGCGCTATTCTAGCTGCGGTTTTTCTCCAGCAAATTGGCGCTCCTTCCCTTCTGAGCCCTGCTGTGTGCCCATACAGTGGTTTTTGCCTACATATGGGGTACCGTTGTACTCAGGAGAACCTGTGTTACAGATTTTGGGGTACGTTTTTTCTCCTGTTCCTTGTGAAATTTAGAAATTTAAAACTAAACTAACATATTACTGGAAAAATTCAAGTTTTTCATTTTTACTGGCCAATTTTGAATACTTTCCTCTAATACCTGTGGGGCCAAAATGCTCATCCTACCCCAAGATGAATTCTTTGAGGGGTTTACTTTCCGAAATGGGATGACTTTTGGGGGGGTTCTATTCTGCTGACACTACAGGGGCTCTGCAAACGCACCTGGTGCTCAGAAACTTCTTCAGAAAAATCTGCACAGAAAATGCTAATTGGCGCTCCTTCCCTTCTGAGCCCTGCTGTGTGCCCATACAGTGGTTTATGCCCACATTTGGGGTACCGTTATACTCAGGAGAACCTGCGTTACAGATTTTGGGGTGAATTTTCTCTCCTGTTCCTCGTGAAATTGAGAAATTTCAAACTAAAGGAACATATTATTGGAAAAATTCGAGTTTTTCATTTTTACTGTCTACTTTTGAATACTTTCCTCTAATACCTGTGGGGTCAAAATGCTCACCAAACCCCAAAATGAATTCTTTGAGGGGTGCACTTTCCAAAATGGGGTGACCTATGCCGAGATTTTACTCTGCTGGCACTACAGGGGCACTGCAAACGCACCTGGCGCTCAGAAACTTCTTCAGCAAAATCTGCATTGAAAAAGCTAATCAGCGCTCCTTTCCTTCTGAGCCCTGCTGTGTGCCCATGCAGTGGTTTATGCCCACATATCAGGTACTTTTTTACTCAGGAGAACCTGCGTTACAAATTTTGGGGTACTTTTTTTCTCTTGTTCCTCATGAAATTGAGAAATTTCAAACTAAAGGAACATATTATTGGAAAAAAATAGAGTTTTTCATTTTTACTGTCTAATTTTGAATACTTTCCTCTAATACCTGTGGGGTCAAAATGCTCATCCTACCCAAAGATGAATTCTTTGAGAGGTGTACTTTCCAAAATGGGGTGACTTATGGGGGTTTTTCTCTCTGCTGCCCCTACAGGGGCTCTGCAAATGCACCTGGTGCTCAGAAACTTCTTCAGCAAAATCTGCAATGGAAAAGCTAATTGGCGCTCCCTTCTTTCTGAGCCGCTGTGTGCCCATACAGTGGTTTACGCCCACATATGGGGTACCATAGTACTCAAGAGAACCTGCGTTACAAATTTTGGGGTGCTTTTTCTCTCATGTTCCTTTTGAAAATGAGAAACTTTAATCTAAACGTATATATTATTGGAAAATTTCAATTTTTCATTTTTTTACGGCCTAATGGTGAATACTTTCCTCCAGCCCCTGTAGGGTTAAAATGCTCATTATACCCCTAGATTAATTCTTTAAGGTGTCTAGTTTCCAAAATGGGGTCACTTATGGGGGTTTCCAGTATACAAGCCTCCTAAATCAACTTAAGAAAAGAACTGGTCCCTAAAAAAATCAGTTTTGGAAACTTTTACGAAAATGTGGTAATTTGCTGATAAATTTCTAAGCCCCGTAACACCCTAAAAAAGTAAAATATGTTTATAAAATGAAGCCAGAATAAAGAGGACATATCGGTAATGTGACTTAGTAACTAATTTATGTGATACCACTTTCTTTTTTTAGGGTAAATTCACACGGGCGTCTCGCATAAGAAATCCGCAGCTAAACCGCAGCTAATCCGCAGCTAATCCGCAATACACATATTAATAATAATAAGAATAATAAATGTATTGCGGATTAGCTGCGGATTAGCTGCGGATTAGCTGCGGTTTTTCTATGCGAGACGCCCGTGTGAATTTACCCTTAGAAGCAGAGAATTTCAAAGTTCATAAAATGCTAATTTTTTCAATTTTTCAGGATATTTTGATGTTTTTCACAAAAAACACACAAAGTAGTGACCAAATTTTGCCACTAATATAAAGTGCCATATGTGACGAAAAAACTATCTCAGAATTGCTAGCATACGTTAAAGCATCACTGAGCTATAAGAGCATAAAGTGAGACAGGTCAGATTTTAAAAAATGAGCCTGGTCTTTAAGGTGCAAATAGGCTTGGTCTTGAAGGGGTTAAAGATCTGAATAGTGAACTTCATTTACTAATCCACCATTTTATACAACAGTAAAAAAAACAAAAACTACACTGTATATGGAAAGTAATCTACAGTCCTAATCCAGTTCTGATCTAATGTTTGGATCCTGCTATCCTCCAAGTCAGTGATTAATTATATATTGTCCAGCTGGTCTGGATTACTAAATATATACATGGTAGACAAATTGCACGATATACAGAAAAGCTGGGATTTTAAGGAAAAAAAGCCAAACCCTCTTGTGTGTAATAAACAGTGAAGACTCAAATCTGGAGAGTACTTCTTCTTCATTATGAAGGCCTGCTACATTCACACCCGGCATGACACAGTCATTACACTGTAGGCAAGACTTGAACAATGAGATGTGCATGTTAAACATGGATAATCATACCACTTGCAACGTTCAGCTCTCACACAGTTACAGATCAAGACAATTTTGTTTCACCCTCACAAGAACAACATTCTGTACCAACACTAATGAAAACTTAACTGGTATTTTATTCTTTTTCTGCATCGACATGACATGTACTAGGCTGGCTGCCATGGACGATTTTGTTTCATGGACATCACTTATCTGCAAGTTTATAAACTTGCCCATGCAAGCATGACTTTCCCTTACAAGTTTTGCTTTATTTCAGCGGATGTGCTTCGTGACTACATTATTTTCTATTTGTAGTGAACATTTTATGGTATGAAGGTGCTGAATTTATTACCATTCTAAACATGTAATTGGGAATAGCATAAGTGTGCACATAGCTAGAGATGAACGAACCTGCCGAGGTTCGGGTCCGTAAGAACCTCAACTCTCGGCGTCTGATTCCCGCTGTCTGCCCGATCCGTGGAGAGGGTGGATACAGCCAGAGGACCACCTGGAAAAATGGGATACAGCCTATGGCTATGGCTGTATCCCAGTTTTCCAGGCGGTCCTCCGGCAAGGTCTGTGCTCATTTGCCGTCTTCATAAGACACAATCAATCGCACTGCCGGGCCTCCCGAATGATCATTGTATGCAGCTATTTAAATACAATGCTGTAGGCCGCACATCCTCTGTTTACACAGAGAGTTGTGTGGCAGGTAACAATATATTTTAGAATAAAAGACGCAAGCAGCTAAGGACCTGGACCAAAGCTGGTAAACTATATAAAGTGCGACGGAATCAGTTAGTGCTGTACAAATAAAAGCAATATTATTATTATTATTATTATTCTCTGGCTGATCACTCACACTTTTACAATGGACAATTATTGGCTGAATAAGAGTTTCTAGCAACACTCCTAGTGGATAATCGGCCTGTTAAGGAAACCCTTCAATAACTCCAACCCACTATACAAGCCCTCTAAATGTGTCCTGTGGTATCTAGCATCAAGAGCTATGAGATGGAGACACTATGGTTTGGACTTGCTTTTCCAGCACATCCTTGATAGGACTAACATCTGAAGAATTTTGGGGCCAAGTCAACAATGTAATTTTTTTTACAGTGTGACCATTAGACCATTACTATGAAGGGTACTTTGTGTGCAAGAATGATTAGGTGCAGTAGGTGGTAAAAGACAGAGTAACATGCACATAAATGTTATTATTTAATGTTATTATTCTTCACATAAATGAACTTCTGTCCAGAGCATGTCACTACCACCACCTATTTGACTTCTTTATATAGTGCATCCTGTTGTTATATCTTTCCCGGATTAGGTGCATACATGTATTGCTCATTTAATTGACGTAAAAGAAAATGTGATTCAGTAATTCATCAGAAAAGGCCTTCTCCTTTCCTTGTTCTGTGGTGTCCATTGAAGGTGCTTTTGGCAGCAGTCAGGGAAACCCATAACCCCTCTATAGGTACATAACCTCATATACAGAAAGTGGTGAAGCACTGGCAGTATATATATATATATATATATATATATATATATATATATATACATACACATGTTGGATTCTTTTTCTGTAATTGATCATATGCACTTATCATATGCATTATGGCTCTTGTTAACAAAGATGCCATAACTCCATCGTGAAGTGAGTAAGCACATGATGATAAAGTAGACTAACAAATTGTACCTTCATGAGTACCACTACAAGAAACCACAAATGTGAGCTTTAGTTTTAATATTTTATTGTCCAATGGAGCGGTTTGTCTACCATGTACATCATAACCTAGATCAGCGTCAATACCCTGAGTAACATGGCGTCTGACGTGGTTACACTGGATTGGCACATCTTTTATGTGCTAAGACCAATAAAGGCATTGGTCTGGCATTATGTCACTTAACAGAGCATAGAAAAAGGAGCAAATACAAAGTCGCAGCACCATAAGCCCTTCTCCTGATGATGCTCCTTGCAGAGATAAACTAGTTAAGTGGTATATGGCTAAGTGGTGTATATTTTAAACTATCGCTCCATCACTAGCAGACAAAATATTGGGCAGTAGTCTGCAGCTTTACTGACCTTGGCCACATGCCAACATGGCGGACACAATATGTGATACTAGTGAGGGCTAGTGCAGAGAGTGTGTTACATTTTACATTAGTGGAGTATAAATAAAGCTCTGTAATTGGGCTCTTGGCCCTTATTGAGGTGTTGTTGGGAACCCATAAGTACTCTGTAGCTACGCAACCCCACTGGCATATATGGATTCCGTTCCTTGAACTGATTAAATGTGCCTTTAATATGCATTATGTCTCTTGTAAACACGGATGCCATAACGCCAATGTGAAGAGAGAAAGCCAATGATGAGAAAGTAGACAAATAAATGGTACCTCCACGTATTAACCTAAGCCATTACAATATATTTTTAGAACCAAGACCTCTGTACAGTGAAAATGAGATGAGCACTACTACAAGAAACCACGAATGTGAGCTTTAGCTTTAATATTTTATCTGTCATAGGTCCCGAAGGGTAAAAAAAACCTCGAGTTGAATCATTACCCCTCATCTTGTTATCTTAATGGGTAACATATCAAGTGTCATTCTTTCTCTGCTGCATTCGATGTCCTCATTTACAGATTGCAAGTAAAAAAAACTGAAAGTTGTGGGCCTAAATTATTCATAATCTATTGTATTAGTGTGTGTTCTGTGAACATTCGCCACTGGCAAAGGGGGCCAGATTATTTTTCACTTTTAATTGTGTGGATATCTTATCCACTTTGTGGAAAATGAAGAGTGTAACCTGAAACCATAGGTGCTGTGAGACAAATAAAGCCGCTTCTTGTGCCTTTTATTTAAAACCAGAGCAACTATTTCGAAGATGTAACTTTAACGCAGGAAGGACGGGAAGATCTCATTGCTATTTACCTAAGTAAGGCTTGTCTATTTGTGTGTAGAACACATAAGAGGTTAATACGGGGCTCAAGCTGCTCTGACAAGACTTGAGGTGACACAGAAGACCGTAGAATTCCATCAGGTTACAATAGGAGTCATTGTGTAGAGCAGTTCAGAACAGCAGGCTTTTTACTCAACTCTCACTGTATTGCAAAGCTACAGTATTAATACCCGCTACAATGGCTGTGCTAACACCAGCGAAATAACACGTTTAATGAGTCAAGATAATGTGTAATATTTCCCGCTGGGTCGGATAGCTATGCACATAATGTACGATATCTTACAGGCGTCAATGATACTTTCCCTTGTTTGCATAAAAAATTTATATATATATATATATATATATATATATATATATATATAATGTTGTGTAACAGGATTAATGACAATATGGAGTCCAGCTTGAAGGAGGGGGCAGTAGAGTTATGAGAGCAGAATCCCCTCAATCATGCCCTACTACAGCTCCTATTACATGGGGCGACTCAGAGAAGCAAGTGAGCTCCGACCTATCAGGTCAGCGCTCGCTTGCTTCTCGCCCCCCTCGCTGCCGGTGTCGGCAGTGAGGGCACGCGTGTCGGCTCATCATTGTCTTCTATAACACAATATGATTACTGGTTATAACGGCTGATATTGGATGATAATCGCTTCGTGTAATAGGGCCTTAAGTGATGGAACAATCCAGGTAATCTCTTGCCCCTACTACATAGCAATAGCTTCCATTGTCCAGAGGTCCCTTGACCTGCTGATTGTGGGTTCTGAAAATACAGAAGGATTAGTCTTTTTCTGCTAATCCAGAATTAAAGTCTCACAGTAGTATTTTTACTTTTTTAGTACAGACGATTTTAAGAAACTTAACGCCATTATCTGCATTCAAAAAGACTTTTTGAAGTCCAGGCGCCCCCCCTCCCCTCCTCTTTCTCATTCACTGCTCATTATCAGGAAATCTCAACTCTTTTACATCAGTCGATGCCTGTGTAACTGATGTAGAGGGGAGGAGGAAGATTAGTCGCCAGCAGAGAACAAAGGATTACACAGCGGGACCTGTGTGAAAGCCAGTATTCAGAGGTCAGAGAGGTCAGTGCTGACTTCAGAGGAGATAGACTGGCAATGTAGCCATAAATTAACTCTTTGTTGTCCTGTTTTGGTGCCTCATCTCCCTCAACCCCTCCACTCTCCATAAGACAACCATGAAGAAAGGGGGGAGAGCTTCAAACTGCTTTTTCATGATAAAATTGCATTTTTTCAGCTAATAAACCCAATTACAAAGTTTCTTAGAATTGCCTGTACTATGGATTTCTGCAAAAAATAAATAAATAAACAAAAGTGACCCTTTAAGTCTCAAGCAAAAAGCACAGGGGCTGTAGGGAGGCACATGAATCCTAATCTGTGTCATATATGTAAATTATATCATATAAAAAAACTGAGAAATCCTCTGTGCATGTATATGAATCTATGTGCACCATTTTAGGGCTCTGTACAATTCAAAGTTTGTAATAGTATATGCACATGAGGCCACAGGATTGATTTACAATGACATTTTGTCCCTAAATATTTTTTCATGTGAATCAGATGAATTCAATCTGCAAAGCTGCTACTTGTATGATAATAATCCTTTTAATAATTGTATACATCAAAAGTCAATGACAACACTAGTACGACCATCAATTCTGCAGGTTTACCTGAATGGGACTATCATAGCTTAACCTTTCCAGTGTCCTGTAGACATAACCCTGTAAGTCATGAGGGCTAGCATAATACTCAGCTTATTAATGACTCTTTCATGATTCTCATTACAACTGTATTGACGCCTTAGAGGCCAACAGGATCAGGGGAGCAACACTGGAACTGAAAAATAAGGTTTTGCATCAATCACTTTGGAAAGAAAAATCTATGTCTTAAATATAAAGAACATAATGTACAATTAGTAAATCTATGTTATATGCACTTTTCCTTTAAAATGTAACTAGATCTATTGCTTTATATACCAAAACTGCTCCAGGGGAATGTCATTAAATTTTCATGTTATGTGGCAACTGTAAATTCAGAGTGTTGTATTGAGTGGTAAATCCTAGCTGGAATATTTATTGTAAAATTATTCCTCCCCCATTAGTATTGGGAGAGGTAATGTGCAGCTCGGTGAATTAGTTGTAGCATTTCTTAGAGACCAGAGCAGGTCTGTTTTATTACTAGATGTGCAGGTTGTATAGGTACACTATATGGGGTGTCCAGGCTGAGAAAAGGGGGCTACTTTTGTCCCTAGGAACAGTGCCTGTCTGCATGGTATTGCAGCTCATCTTCTCTCAAGTGAAAGTGACCGAGCTGCAATACCAGGCACAGCCCATGGACAGGAGTGGCATTTATAACTCCTTTTAAGGGTAAATTCACACAAGGAGTTTTCTTCTTGTCATTCTGCTCTTCATTGCCATCATAGCGGTGAGGCAATTCAGTCAAACTGACTTGGGAATTCAGTTCTATGGGAAAATAAGTATAATTATGGGCTTAGGGTAAATCTCAAAACTCAAAATGCCCCCCAGCACTCACTTCTGCCTTCTGAGATGTTGAAGAGTCACATGTGATGTCCAATGTTGCAGCAATGTGCAGCGGGACATTGCGTGATCGGGATATGTACCTGCCTCCTCAATGTCTCGGAAGGAATCAAATCGTTGGAAGTGAGCACTGGGGAGCAGATGGCTTCAGCCCTCTTTTGCTCCTGGACAACACCTTTAAAGCGACTCTGTACCCACAATCTTGCCCCCCAAACCGCTTGTACCTTCAGATAGCTGCTTTAAATCCAAAATCTGTCCTGGGGTCCGTTTGGCAGGTGATGCAGTTATTGTCCTAAAAAACAACTTTTAAACTTGCAGCCCCGTGCCCACCGGCCAGGGCTTAGAATGTCTATGCATTAGGCTGGCACAACCTCTCTGCCCATCCTTCCCACCCTCCTCATCATTAGGAATGCTCCATACAGATTGTCTCCTATTCATCAGCTGTGTGAATACTGAACATGGGCTGGATCGTTAAGGCACCTGTGCAATGTTTAGACAGGGGAAAATGTTTCAGTGGCATTCCTAATGATGAAGAGGGTGGAGAGGAGGGACGGAGGGGTGGTGCAAAGTAAGAGCACAGATATTCTAAGCCCCGGCTGTTGTGCACGGGGCTGCAAGTTTAAACGTTGTTTTTTAGGACAATAACCGCATCACCTGCTGAACGGACCCCAGGACAGATCTTGGAGTAAAAGCAGCTATCTGAAGGTACAAGTGGTTTGGGGGGTTAGATTGTGGGTACAGAGTCACTTTAAAGTCTTGAGATAACTGGTTTAAAACTTTCAAGGGGAAATTTATCATTGTGCGCCCTGGAGTAGGTCAGGGAAAAGGTTCATATTTTTGTGCAAGTCACATGGTTTGTGCAAAAATCTGTGACTTTTCCCTGATGTACACCCCTCATGGCAAAAATCTACTCCTGTTCAGATCCTAAATAGAACCTGGATTTATTGCTAAAGGCAATACAGATTCCAGGTTTCTCATTCACGACACAGCTGCGTACGAAAGTGATGGTGCCTGGCTATTAATGGCAGGGCATGTAATGAGCGCTGGGACACCAAAATTTCCTACCGCTAAACACCTGGAAACAGTCCTGGCAGAGACGGGGTGTGTAAGGAAGCTTGTGTCTGGGTGGTGAACAGGGAAACTGTGGGAACTTCTCATGCTTTGGCAGACCAAAGAATGATCCCCCTCTACTTGTCGTTGTAACCACTGTCCAGAGCCTGCATCATCTGAGCACGACCTCATGTAGCCACAGCTCAACAGCTTAGTCAGAACGGACTAGATAGCTGTCAATTTGTCAAAATAGTCCAATGGTGTGACCCCCTAAAACTCTGTCAATTCAGCAAAATGTCTTCAAGTGCTTCATAAATACTTGTCAAACAGTTACTTTCTGTTACCAAGAGGTATACTACCCAAAAGTAGGCTTTGAGAGCCTTTTTTATTATAGGGGAATAGGGGAAGCACTTTTATACCCTCTTGTGGCATGACCCAGTGCCTTTAGCAGCAATCCAACAATTTTATGTAGGTAGATTATTATTATTATTTTGTGCTTCTTTTTGCTGTTTTTGTCATTATAACTTTCAAAATCGAAATCAACAGTAGATGTGATATAAAGCAAGTTTGCAATTTACATTCATTATTATTTTTTAGTTATCATGGAAAACATGGCACTTCCTGTTTTCTGACTCTTTTTTTTTTTTTTTTCCTCAAAGTCAGAAAACAGGAAATCCTGTGTTTACCTACCCCTACTTTAACCCCTAGCTGCACCAGTCAGTTATAATACACCCTTGTGGGAGGTTAGTTTCAGCACGAGGACGTACTATAACTGACCTGCTGTGATCAGGAGCAGCAAATAAACTGTTCGCTAATAGCTGGCCAGAGCCGCTTGCTTCACTGTGTGAACTGACAGGTCTTTCTGCGAACGGAATTCACTGAATTCCAGCCGCAGAAAACTGACCTGTCAGTTATTTGCGGGGCCGCACAGATCCTGGCCGGAGCGTATATGATGTGTGTACACTCCGGCCGGGATCCCATTGAAGATAAGCTATGTTCCACACCGCAAAACTATGGCCGTAGTTTTACGTAGTGTGAACATAGCCTAAAAGAGTAAAAGCATGTTCACCAAATGCTGTTAATAGACCTGTTCTAGATATGAATAAATAATTTATGTAGTATTACTATTTTCCTTATAGGCAGAGACTTTCAAATGTAGAGAAATGCTATTTTTATACATTTTTCACAACATTTTGGAGTTTTTCACAAAAAAATTCTAAAGCTATAAACCCAAATTTACCACTACCACAAAGTAGAATATATCACAATAAAAACAATCTTGGAATCACAAGGATCGGTAAAAGCAAAGTTATTGATGCTTAAAGTGACACATGTCATATTTGAAAAATTTGCCTGTGTCATAAACGCCAAAACTGGCGGTGTCCCCTAAGAGTTAAAGTCTTACTGTTAACGAATAAAACTTTTGACATGTCATTGAGATATGTCAAAAGTTTTAAATGGTTAGGGTCTCTTAAAAAAAACAAAAAAAACATCTGGCATAACTTCCTAGGCACTATTACAAATTAAAGCCATGATACTATGTGAACACAAACGTACTTGTTTATGTGTTTTAAGGATTTTTAAGTTTAGTCTTATGAAGATAAACCAATAAGTTGTGGTAGGCAACAGAAGAGGACTCTTTTTTTCTCAAAGAGTCAGAAAACAGGAAGTCCGGAAAACAGGAAGTCCCAGGTCATCTGAGCGCTCACAGAGAGAAGGCAGTCATGTGATTGACAGACATATTGAGCCGTGACTCTCTGTACAGACCGGAATTCCTGTGTTTAGGCTTTTTTTTTTTATTATTGTTTATTTATAGATTTTCAATAAAAGTTTACAATTCAACAGAGAGAAATATAAGAACAGGTTGTACAGGTTTCGCATTGAGTTCAGACTATAAGCCAATTCAGAGGCAATGGTAGACAGAAAGAAATAGTAAACCTCAGAACCTATCCAGAACGTTCTAACAAAGCACAATGTACAATAAAAGAGCAAAGATAGGCTGAGGTCGGTCAGGTCTCTACAAGGCCTAGTCTGTTTTTTTTAACCAGCACAAATCAGAAAATCTGCTTTCTGGAGACTGGACCTGGATTTCTGGTAAGTTCAACTTTGTTTTACAGCATGATAACAACCAAAAAATAATGAACGTATATGGCAAACTCGCTTTATTTCATAATTACTGTTGATTTAGACTTTGAAAGTTATAACGACAGTGACACTTTAAGGATTTATAGTGTACACAGCACCATGAAAACATGCATTTAGGGTACCGCAACAAAAGAAATAATGGCCTTGGTATCTTTTCCGACCTTAGCAGGTTAATTTTATTAATTATAAAAAATTGCCCACAGTTTCACTTTTAGCCCCACAGAACCTCTGTAACTAATCTTGCTTTAAAAAGAAATGATGCCTATAACTTACAAAGTAATTCAATATATAATATATAATTATGGAAATCTATTTAAAAAAAAAAAAAAAAAAAAACACTGGACACAAAAACACGGCACAATCAGCAGGACAATGTAGAATTAAATAACATATAAGCATTGGAGTTACTAATCTTAATGGTTATGAGATGTGGGAAAAAATAATGAGAACCTTCAGTTTGTTTTTCATTCTCATCAACAGGAAATAAGTTGCAAGCCGAGCCAGCACGCAAATGAAAGAAAAAAAATATCTACTAAGCTAATAACGGGCTGGATATAGACATACAATAGGCTGCATCATATGTGAAATTTGTGGGTTTCATTTCCACCCTGTCAAGGGAAATTTGTACTAGATGAATCAAGTAAAAGCTAAAATATCTTCCATAGAGGCAACCTTATTTGTTCTCCTGTTCCAGCTTTAGCTGAACTATTGACCCTTTTAGTAATCAGCCGCTGTACCTTGATAGGCAATCATCATGTTAACCTCCGTAATGCTGGCCTCTCCAGCAGCCAACAAGCCATCCACTAGCTTTCTATTATTAGGTTCTACATAATACGGTTCAGAGGTGAAATTAATTAAAACACATAATTTGATAGCTACAACCAGATTATATAAAGTATATTAAAAATAAAATATTTATAATTAGAAGAAGAATATTCAGGAGCCAATGATCCAAGGCTAAAAATAACAAAATAAAATACACTAAACATTTAAATTCTGCACCATTCCTATGGCACTGTACCGTGGTCCCTCAACATGATTTCTTATCCTTTGGGAAGAAGGATATGCAAAGCAGCCCTCTGATGCCACTTTGTAGAGGTATCTTTCCCTTCAAGTTCATGCTTATTCTGCTTTAAAAAGCTTCAGAGAATGACTAGGCATAAGCCAAGCCAGAAAGACCTTCCCTAGAAGTAGAAAGGACCCATCTGTACCTTCTCTATGAACCAATGTCTGTAGCAGCCTGGCTCTGACAAATGACCGCAACTGGCTGCTATTATCACATGTCCACGTACAGTGTATTATTGAGCTGTGGATATAAACTAGACACAGCAAAATACTATGGTGGGTACTATAGCATTAAAACCCTTTTGGATGGGCCAGCATATAGGTTTTTACATTACTCAACTATCATGCAGGAACTATCATGTATGAATTGTAGGAGTAAGGCCCTATGCACATGCCAGAAAAATCTATCTGGATTTCTGATCTTAAATTTCTAGATCCAAAGAGTTCTATTAGGCATGGACACCCTTCAGCATTTTTCCTGAATGGTGTCCGTTCCAGAAAACAGGTTGGGAAATTATAGATTCTGTCCTATTTTCATCGGAATTCTAGCACGGATGGCCCATAGAAGCTTAAGGGAGCATCTAGAATTCTGGACAACTTTTAGCATTTCAGAAGCGTTTCTAGCCAGTCAGGGCCAGGGTCAGCCCCCGGGTAAGTACCACTAGGTGCTGTGCCTGGCCCCTTAACTGTTTACGCTTCTAATCAGGAGCGCACACAGTTAAACGTGGCACTATAAACATTATGCCACAAAAGGCTGCTCTCTCCCCCCCCCCCCCAGCATTGCATGCACCCGCCGTGATCTCACTCATGCGTTTGCAAAGCAGAAAGAAAGAGGAAGAAGCTAGACGAGAGCATTGCTCCATCTGTGCAGCAGGTGATTATCTTTTTCTTTCTCTTCAGTTTTAATGTCAGGATTATTTCCTGATCGTAAAAACTGACACAGAGGTGTGCATGGGGCCTAAGTAAGGAGTTGGAGCCAGAGAAGTCTGCACTTTGCTCGTACACCTCCGCTCCCCACACAAAGAATTGACATGTCAATTCCTTGAGCGGAGAGCAATGCATGAGGAGGCACGCGAGCCCTCCAATAGAGATACTGTGGGACATTGAGGCAGATGGGATTCTACGGCGGGGAGTACCACTGCAGAATTTCGCTGATTTTACTCAGTGTGAACATACCCTAACACTAAACTATATCTCAATGACATGTCAAAAATTTTGTTCAATAACAGTAACCCTTTAGGGGTAGGGAACCTTGGCTCTCCAGCTGTTGCAAAACGACAACTCCCATTTTGCCTGGACAGCCAAAACTTAAGCATGATGGGAGTTGTCGTTTTGCAACAGCTGAAGAGCCAAGGTTCCCTACCCCTAATTTAAAGTCTTAAAATCTTTAAAAAAAAACAGATCTGGCATAGCTTCCTAGGCACTATTACAAATGAAAGTCTTTATACTATGTGAACACAAACTTAAATACTAACTTGTTTGTGTGATTTTTAAGTTTTGTCTTATGAAGATAAATCAATAAGTTGTGGAAGGCAACCGAAGATGAAGAGTTGAGTGCGCAGCCAGCTAAGGAATGTCGCCTTTTCAATATCCAGAACAAGAGACAAGGCTCTAACAGACAGCAGCATTTGCCAAAGCACCAGTTTCTCTTCACCCGGAACAATGTCTCCTTTGTGTGGCCGGCATTAGACCGCTCTCGGTCCCCATTCTGCAGACCTTGCTATAAAGGATGCAAAGTGTCAGGAAGAAAGACGGTGGAGCCCTACAACAACTTCTAGACATTAATGGACGCTGTTCATTTTGTGAACATGCTCTTCAAGTACGAGGGAGATTTGTGTTTTAGTTGGAGATTTCATTATTGTTTTACATATATAAGCATAGACGGTTATAAGACATCATGGCCAAAGAATGTGGAATGGATTTGTATCATTTAGTGTGGTATCGCATTGCATGAAATTATGTATAATTCATATCTGTTTTCTGCATTACGTAATATGGATTTGATTATTTAGAGAAAAGGTATTTTTTCCTGTAAAGAGCCCCAACACCACATATTTGTATGTAAAACTCATGCAAAGATATTTAGGAACTATAAGGCTGCAAACCTTATCTATAGAGAAGGGATAAGAAAGAAGGGCCTGGTGTTGGTCTCCCCTATCACCCCTTTTATTGCCAATAATATAATCAGACAGGAACAATCAGGAGTGGAAATGCTCTAAGCAAGTGCCCTATAGAAGCTGCATGCACTGCCTCTGTGGTCTTAATGCTCAGCTACATATACATATTGTCTACATATGTTCACATCTAATTTGTCAGATGAATTTTCGAAGCCAAAATTAAATAGTGAAGCCATAAAGTGAAGATACACTTTACCGATTATCTGCATACCTTATTTTCCAGCATATAAGATGACTTTTTAACCCCTAAAAATCTTCTTAGAAGTTGTGGGTCGTCTTATAATCACCCCAAACAGTGGGGGGAATAAAAAATGGCCGCATCCCCACCGTATGGGGCGACCATTATAAATAAAATGAAACAGTTAACTCCCCTGGGGCCCGTTTCCAGCGTCCGCGTGTCTCTTGCCCCATTCTCAGCGCAGGCAGTGTGACACATACTGCTTGCGCCAGGGATCCCCCGAAGCTCTCCTGAACAGCCGAGCGTCTCATCGGAGACGCTCGGCTGCTGAGAGAGCTTCGGGAGAATGACGGAGGCTCTGGAAATACCCGAAGCCTCTGTCATTCTCCTGAAGCTCTCTCAGCAGCCGAGCTTCACACTGCCTGTGCTTTTTAAATTTAGCTGCAGTTAACCCCTGCCTGACCGCAGCAGGGCTGCGATCAAGCAGGGGTTAACATTTTCTGGCGTATAAGGCGCAGTCGCCTTATACAACGGAAAATACGGTAGTTGAGGGTGCTTTTAAATGAACAGACTTATTCTCAACATGGCCACCTATCTAAAAGATGAGCGCCAAAGAGCTTGTTACATGGCTCAGTTATCAAGGGCACAAACCTCAGTTGATGACATCTTGTGTCCCGGAGTGAGAAGATGTGGAAAGATAAACCATTGCTTTAAGCAAAATAACAATGGCACAATGATGTAATGTTATCATAGATTCATATAATCATGTTACATGAATCTATGTTACTGAGCTCTGTGCTTTAGTGACATCAATAACATTCTTAAAGGGGTTGTCTGGCATAAACTAATAATCTTTGATGCTGGCGGGGCTGCAGGGGACATAACAGTGCAGTATTCTTACCTGTCCCTCTCTGCCGATCCCCGGGCTGCCTGCTGCATAGCACAGTATAGTGCAGTATATGCTGCGGCATGTCAGAACGGCATGTCAGCAGATATTGTGAAAAAGAAGTGTCAGACATCTGTGAACTTGCAGCTGTGGTGGAGCAGGACAGGTAAGTATACACTTTAGATATACAATAGGAATATGATTTGTAACATGGATTTCTTTTTTATGGTGCGTTCACACCTACAGGATCTGCAGCTTATTTTCTGCAGCAGATTTAATTTAAATAACTGAACACAGCATCAAATCTGCTGCAGATCTGCTGCAGATCCTGTAGGTGTGAACGCACCCTAACAGATTACAGTTTTTTGGGTCTGGTCCTGTGGCATGGGGGTCGCAGGGCCGTCCCATGGCCCCCATTCCCTGACTGTGCGTGCCTGCGGGGTTGGTGGCCACTGACTGGCACGGTGTGGACTTAGTGTAGGGACCCATGTGTATCAGATACCGGCACGAGGTACATGGGGCAGTATGGCTTGATCAATTCATACACAAAATTCTGATGTGTTTTTTATTTAGCCTAGGGGCACTAGTATCAGCCATAGGTGTGAGGTGCAGCACTCTTTTTCTTCCCTGAACCGCATTTTGTTTCTCTCTTTTCTCAGTGTTTTGCACTCCTCCTGGTGAGACCCACATGACCGCAATTAGCAGGAGACACCTGAGTGCACATGGTTTTAATCCCTCCTGTTTTTTCCCATTCTGTCTGTAGCAGCTATGGTGAGTGCAATACCTCATCCAGACTTGTGCTGTTTGGGGGCGACCTTCTCCGCCGGCGGTGCTGGCCGGGTTCTGGTGTGGTGTTTTTGGGTCTGGTCCTGTGGCATGGTGGTCGCAGGGCCTTCCCATGGCCCCCGTTCCCTGACTGTGCGTGCCTGCGGGGTTGGTGGCCACTGACTGGCATGGTGTGGACTTAGTGTAGGGACCCATGTGTATCAGATACCGGCACGAGGTACATGGGGCAGTATGGCTTGATCAATTCATACACAAAATTCTGATGTGTTTTTTATTTAGCCTAGGGGCACTAGTATCAGCCATAGGTGTGAGGTGCAGCACTCTTTTTCTTCCCTGAACCGCATAGTGCAGTATATGCTGCGGCATGTCAGAACGGCACGTCAGCAGATATTGTGAAAAAGAAGTGTCAGACATCTTTGAACTTGCAGCTGTGGTGGAGCAGGACAGGTAAGTATACAATTTAGATATACAATAGGAATATGATTTGTAACATGGATTTCTTTTTAACAGATTACAGCCAGATACTTAAACATGTTCTTTTTTTTCTAATATATTTTCTATTTTCTGATTTTCTGGAATTTTCTTGTTTCATGTTTACTAATGATTACAGAGGCAGCCATCTTACCCAGGTAGTTATATACCTTACAGCAAGCCCCATGGATTTGGACACAATAGACTGGCCCAGACCCTATTCACTTGAATAGGAACACTTTTTCGGCATGCTATGGTAACTGTCCAGAGGTAATTAATCAGGAGCTGTGAGCTTAAGATACCGTGTGTACCTCTGTTATGTGTACACTAGTGTTACATTTTACTGTGATCCTGTCTGTGATGATAAGGAGTAGACTGCGGGAATGTGATCTGTACAAAACAGAAAATTTCAGCTTTGTTTTAAGCTTAGTGGTTATACTGAAAATGGAAAGATTTCAGGATTATTTTATAATATTGAAAGTAAAATGGAAAATCACCAAAAATTATTATAAGATATGTTTAACATAAAAAACATTTATGATCACACATTTCCTTGGGGTGTTGGGAACAGAGAGATAAGGGATCCATTTTGATCCATTTTTTTTTTTTTTTTTTTTATATAATGGAAGTCAATGGAAAAACAGATCAAAACATTTGCACACAATTGTATCAGTTTTTTTCATCAGTTTTTTTTGCAAAAAAAACGGATGAAAAAAAAAAATGGGTTGCAAAAACGTAGGGTGAACCCAGCCTTATTAATGAATATTGACTTTAGCAAAGGACACTCGAGCCTTTTCAAGATCCAGAGTTTTTATTGTGCAATCTTATAAAAAGAGCAGATTTGTGAGGGTATATAACAGCCATTATCTGAAATATGCTAAGCACACAGATACAATATATTGTTATACTAGGAAGAAAAAACAAGAGTTCTATCTGCAAATGTTACAATAACACATGACACGGTATATTCTACATGACTCAATTCCTGGGGAAGGGCAAAAGGCATGGAGCAAAACGTGAAAAGCACTGTCTATCCTTAAGTTTTTGCTATAGGAAGTATATGGTAAAAGAAAAACTGAAGTATCGTTAAGATTTAAAAAAAAAAAAAAAACACAACAACACACATCTACTTTGGTGCTACAATGTTACAGATATGCCTAGAAAATCCACAGCAACTTCATCTACTAACAATTTATGCTTACAGCGCCAAATCTGGCTACATAGCACTGTTCAAGAAACACTAAATGCAATTATTATAGAGGCTTTAAGAAGTTGTTCTGTGAAATGAAAAAAAAAAAAAAACAGAAAGGCGGAGGGGGGGTGAAAATTTACCTGTCCCCATTCATCCGTAGCTCCGCGCTCAGGTCTCGCTGACTGACTCTGGATGTCATTTTTAGCTATAATCCGGGTCACAAACACGGCTCTTCCCGGGCAAAGTCCCACCCTAGTCACTGGCTAATCGCTCAGCCGGTTACATGATGTTACAGCAGGAAGAGCTGCAGGAGGCGGGTTGATGTCAGCTGGACCAAGGAGCGGTGCTACAGGGCAAGAGGACGGTTAAGTTTACTTTGTTTATTATTTTCCAGCACCCTCCTGCTTTTCTGTTGCTTTTTTTTTCTCATTGTACATTACTTCTCCTTTAAGGGAACCTGTCTAGTCTCTTGGGCCTCAGGGCCTGCCATTTCAGGAGAAATGTGTTCCAATGCTGTTTTCAACCCTACAGCTAAAAGGTGAACAGGGCGGGCTGTGACTAGTATAAAATCATAGGGGAGGAGAGATGTTTGCCACTCTGGCTTGAATAACAGGCTGAGTGAAGGGAGAAGGGTAGGTGACGGCATCGGAATCAGGGTCTCTGTCACTACGTTATCATGCTCAGAAAGGGCAGAATAAACAGATGACAAATCCCCTTTTTATTTAGAAATACCCTACTACATACAAGATAGTAATCACCAAACCGACAACAGATACTTAAAATGAGCTAGACATCAATGTGACCTTAGTTATAACTAAGAGGGGAACTCATGTCATGTGACCCAGGGAGTTTATCCAATTGCTTCTATGGGTTCAGACAGATTTGGTATTTCACCAATGACGTAATACTGGCACATAAATCAATATTTCTTTTTAAAATTCATACAATCTGATTTCACTTATAGTCAAAAATCAAGCGCAATCTCCAAAGTTTGCTGCAGCCTACATTCTAAGCTCAAGTGTAGATTGTAAGCCCTTGCGGGCAGGGTCTTCTGCATCTATGTTCCTTGTGTCTGTCATTTAAGGCTCTATTACACAAAACGATTATCGTCCATACTCGGTTGATATTGGCCGATAATAGTCTTGTGTAATAGAAGGCAACGATCAGCCGACATGAACGTTGTCGGATGATCATTGCAGACTAATATGGCAACGATCTGCTGCCATCGCCCTGTATAATAGAAGTGGCGGCAGCAGACCGCTGCTATCTGCTATGGGCTGCCTAGAAGACCACTGCGATCACCCGGGCAGCCCCTCCACAGCTCCCCACGGCCCCCTTTGCACTCATCCGCTCGCTGCTGACAAGTGTAATAGCGGTGCCAGCAAGCGGGGAACGAAGAGAAAACGCGCTGACAACACTCGTTTGCTCCTCTCAGTCGCCCCGTATAATAACTTTATTCAAGTCATTTTCCTGATTTTGCTTTGTTCTATATCTAAACCCTTATCATTTGTACAGTGCTCTGGAATCAAGGGCGCTTTAAAAATAAATAATTATGAATAGACACGTAAGTAACCTGGCTGAACAAAGCAAAAATTGTCAAGGACATAGTGAATGGTTATAGACTGTATAATAGATAGGCTTGTTGTACGATATTGTAGTTTGCCCACTGAGGTTATTTAGTGTCTCCTGTTTAAAGAGGTAGTTCACAAAAAAAATTCTTTCAAATCAACTGGTCCCAGCAAGTGTCCGACATTTGTTATTTACTTGTATTAAAAAATCTCCAGCCTTCAAGTAGTCATCAGCTGTTGTATGTCCTGCAGGAAGCAATGTATTCCTCCCAGTTTGACACAAAGCTCTCTGTTGACACCTCTGTCGGAAAACCTCTCCTGTTCTCTAGACTGGAAAGAATACCACTTCCTGTAGGACATACAGCCGCTGATAAGTACTAAAAGACTTGAAATTTTTAAATAGAAGTAAATTACAAATCTCTGGCACTTTCTGGCATCACTTAATTTAAAAGGAAAAAAAAGTTGGTGAACTACCCCTTTAAGAAAGTCTCCAGGACAAATATGAGGACACAGCTACTACCTCTTGACGGTTCCTTTCGCCTTCTTCTGGATCAACATTGTCAGGTTATACGCTGAAATGAATAGGTGCATGTCTTTTACAGTCTTGCAGAAGTGAAGTAGGCATCTCCAGCACTCATCACATGTACAAAATTTTAAAGCATGCACAGGATGGTAAAACATATTGGGACAATATCTCCTCAAAAATAGCTGATACGTTTGAGATTCCTTAATCGTGGTCCCTACTTAAGGGTCCCATACACCTTAGACTTTAGGCGATAAAACCCACAACTCGCAAATCCATCTAAGGTGTATGGAGCCACCCTGAACAATCACCTAGCGATTATGTCAGTGGTGATGTCAGGGGTTGGGCGTGACGATAATCACAGCCTACTCCTTTGTTCTGAGAGAGATATGCCACAGCCATAGCTCTCTCACTGCAGTTTATCCCTCCGCATAGAGAACACAGGAACCCTCGGCCACGCCAAGCGTTCCTGTGTATGGGGAGGACAGGGGCTGGACGGGAGAGATAACTGGCATACGGACGATTGATTGTCCTTCAGTTAATGATGGTGTATGGGGGCTTTTAGAGCTGAGCAAAGATCACAAACGTGTCAGTGACTTTTCTTGTCCCCAGGACATGTTGTTTTTATATGTTTGATTATCCTGAACATGCTACAAAAGGAATTAATACATGGCGATTGTATTTAGGTCCACATTGAAACGTGTTTGCTGATACTTGATTTCTCATATGTTATGGATATTGTGGTTGTGTATCATTTTGTAGCTTCAATGATAATACTTCTTTGACTTTGACTTGTTGTAATGTTTATTGTCCTTTAATTCATATAATAAAATGAGTTGAAAAAAAAATAACGTAATTAATACAATCTTTTGAGTTTTACTTATGATTTGTGCTGGAGACACCTGCCTCACTTCCTACATGTGGAGACCTCATCTAGTATGGTCAGCTCCCTGAACGGGATACATACACCACCAGTGAATTGGTGAGCTAAATGCTTGCATTTCTAATGGACTTTTTCAGCCAAGCTAAGATACTATCCAGGGCCCAGGAAACAATAACATAAGGTGTGCCATACTGCCAATAAAAGTTGCTGAAGAGGGTTTGCACTACATGTCGCATGTCATAATTTGGTCCCCAAGCTCTGATCTCAGAATCTAAATCTAGGAAATTGTTTCCTACATGAAGAACATCCAAAGCAAGGCATATATGCAGAAGAGACAAGCAAACAATGCACAAAACATATCAACGAATAAAGAGCAACAGGAGGCCAAGCAATGTCCAAGTACTGTATATAGCAGAATGGGGTAAACTTTGTCCACACCGTTTTCTCTACAATAACCTTACGTAGTCCTAAAGAACCCTATAAAAATCAGTTTGTATGTGTTGAGTTTATTGGACATTCATACACATATATTACATGGACACTTACCTTGCACCCCTCGCATGCACTGACTCCATAGTGATATCCTGATGACTTGTCCTGACACACAAAACAGGGTTTGTAAACTCGAGGAGGAGGGGGTGGGGATGGGGGACTCGGCACCAGCTCCTCGGAGCTAGTACTCTGTGTTTCAATGGCTGAAAAACAAAAAATACAAACTCCTTAAGTGGGAAATGTATTTTAAAGTAGACAAGTTTTTGATGGAGCAGATGCTTGCAAACATATGGGCTGCACTATATGGTGGTCACCAAAGCAGACTGGATGGCTACTATAATCTCTGTTCACTTCCACAGTAAGTAAAAGCAGTGGGGGTTCTGCTTTAAAGGGAACCTGTCACCCCCCGTACCGGGGTGACAGGCTCCCGACCCCCCGTTAGAGACCCCTATACTTACCTCATCCCGCCGGGTCCCGCTTCTGGATTCGGTCGGGTCCCGGAGATCTCAGCCGCTGCAGCCCGGCGCGCGCGCTGAGAGATGAGTCCAACACCCATAGAGAATGACAGGAGAGTCCAGCGCTCCGTCATTCTCTATGAGCGTTGGACTCATCTCTCAGCGCGCGCGCCGGGCTGCAGCGGCTGAGATCTCCGGGACCCGACCGAATCCAGAAGCGGGACCCGGCGGGATGAGGTAAGTATAGGGATCTCTAACGGGGGGTCGGGAGCCTGTCACCCCGGCACGGGGGGTGACAGGTTCCCTTTAAGGGACATAGAGCTGCTTTATAGTCATTACTGTTGTTCTCAGACTTGACAGCTCTGTAATTTACAATTGTAGCAAATAATCAGGAAGGTTAAAGTGAAAAGGAAGCGGCTCCCCATGAGGTTTATCCAGGCTGGGCTGGAAGGAAGCAATGCTCCTTCTATATACACTGCTTATTCAACTAAATGTACACTGACAGAGCGTAGTAACTATTCCTGCACAAGAACAACATGTAACCAATATAAATGCAGTGGGTAAATCTACACTGTAATTCTGGAGTGGACAGAACAGTATTGTAATTTCCAGGTACTGGCACCGTTCATACATCAGGAACATCATGATAGTTTAGTGATCAAGGGAAACGCAGTAAACTCACTGGCGGACTGTCTAAACAAGCCATAAGGATACAAGCATATATTAGGTATACATAATATGGAAACAAATACAGAAATAAACATATATAGTAAAGTAAAGAGATGAAAGGTGATGTTCCATTTGAGTATTTTTGTTTTTTACTTACATATAAAGTACATCCAATGTTAATTACCTTTATAAAACACTTTAAGGGTGCGTTCACACCTACAGGATCTGCAGCAGATCTGCAGCAGATTTGATGCTGTGTTCAGTTATTTAAATGAAATCTGCTGCAGAAAATAAGCTGCAGATCCTGTAGGTGTGAACGCACCATAAAGGGGGATTTTTATCAAAGATGGTGTAAAGTGAAACTGGCTCAGTTGCCCCTAGCAACCGAACAGATTCCACCTTTTAAGAGTCTGTGAAGAATGTAAGGTGGAATCTGATTGGCTGCTAGGGGCAACTGAGCCAGTTTCACTTTACACCATCTTTGATAAATCTCCCCCATTGTGTTTCTCATTTAGTCCAGAGCTGCATTTATAATTCTGCTGCCACACTGGAAACAGACAACAATGTGGTCAGCAGACACAATCCTGCAGGCTTTGCTAAGCTTTTATAATGCAATGGCACATTTTATTTCATAAATAATCCTAGAAAACAAATCTGCAGAATAATGTGCCAGAAATGGATGCTGGGAGATTTTAGCACCTTGGGAAAACTGCTCTGGACCTGGAATACTAATGGTATTTTGGTCACTATTTCATCAGTATTTGTAGCCAAAATCAGGAGTGGATCTAAAACACAGAAGGAGGTGCAAATCTTTCTATTATAGTCTCCCTGTGTTGGTTCCAGTCTTGTAACAGGTACAATTACAGACCAAGGCCATGTTCACACTTAGGCTAGTCTAGGTACAAAAATGGTGCGTGGCTAATCCATAAATGTTAGCGCTGCCCAAAAGACTCCAAATAGAGGCTGAATAAAGTAAAAATATTTATTAAAAGTGCACAATATTTACACGTTTCGAGGAACAGAGGTCCTCTTCATCAGAATAGCGATGCACTGCTATTCTGATGAAGAGGACCTCTGTTCCTCGAAACGCGTAAATATTGTGCACTTTTAATAAATATTTTTACTTTATTCAGCCTCTATTTGGAGTCTTTTGGGCAGCGCTAACATTTATGGATTAGCCATGCACCATTTTTGTACCTAGACTAGCCTTATTCCCACGGGCCCCCACTTGGGAGCATCCCGTTTGGGCTATCCTAGTTGGCCTGCAGCCCTGCACTCTCCACCGAAGCACCATATCCTGGCATCTTCTGAAGACCTGGTACCCATTTGGGTGATATGCATAAAGCCCAAGGGGCTTGAAGGTGAGCACCCCATCAGCACCTTGCATTTTTAACTGACTTGTTTGTACGGTATCACACGAGGCGCTGCTGCCTGGCTTTTTTCTCTCTCCCTTGTCTATGTTCACACTTAGTATGACACCATACGTTCTGTGACCCAGCTGAGTCACAGAACGGCCAGAGTCAGTGAAGTTTATCCCGGCCGGTACTGCAGCACTTCATTTCTACAGAATTGGGATGCGGGTGCCAGTAGCGGATTATAATAGGTCCATTTCGGGCAGCAGCCCGAGGCCCTGAGCTCCTGGTGGGCCCATGGCCACTGCAAAAAAACGTATACTTTCAGTGGTGTACAGTTCTGCATGGATTTGCAAAAAAACGCAGCTTTTTTACTGAGATTTTGCAAAACAGGGCAACATGATATCATCTATCCTGTACTATGAACACCAAACTAGTGCTATCATGGGTACAGTAGGGGGGGGGGAAGCTTGGTGAAGAGCCCAGGGCCTATGGTAAAGTTAATCAGCCTCTGGCGGACAAATCCCTGTGCGCCCACATCCCAATTCACCATTGCACACAATGGAAAATGTGTCTGGAGCCGCACTCTCCATTGTGTGCACTGTCAGGGTTCAATTAATAGCAGCCGCAAAAGATTGACATGTCAGTTTTCGTTGCGGCCACTAGGGATCCCGTCTGGAGCGTGTATACTATGTGTATACACTCCAGCTGGGATCCCATTAATTTTCAATACAATGTATCTTTTGTATTAATCACGGCCATTGTTGCAAATTACAACAATGGCCGTGATTAATACAAAAGATACGTTGTGTGAACGTGACCCAAAACTATAAGGGCGGATAAATAAAAACTAACAGCAAAACTGGATTTCCCACAGCAACCAATCACAGCGCCCGTTAAGATATGAACGCTGAATGGTTGATGTGGGACCATCGGACAGTTGGGTTATATTTCATTTACTACCCCACATGTGTGAACCAAGTCCAAGGCCACTTTCACACAAGTGTCATACTATTTACACCAGTATTCCCACTGTTCTAGATGGCAGTGGGTCTGACTGCCAGTTCGAGTGATCAGACCCTCCATAAGGCTGGGATTACCATAATACAGACACATTTACACGTTACAGCCTAATGAGACCAGTCTGAGGAGAAATTTGCATGTTGGGATTTCCCAGTGGATTATCTGCAGATCTCAGCAGGTAAAGTCTGCAGCACATATAGGACAGTACATGTGGATGAGGCTTTCTGAATCATGATATATGATATTATATATCATTTTTGTGTGTTTAAAAAAGGTAGAAAACCGCAGCTAAAAGCAACATGTGACCATTTCTGATATTTAGTCAAACAGTAGTCTGGCAGAAGTTGTTTTCCTACCTCATGGGGGACGTACAGAGCCATTTTTATGTGGCCTACTCTAAAAATAAATAAACTATTTTGGTTTAAAATCTGTATTTCTCTCCGCCATGTACACTGGTTCAACATATTCCTTCTCACATCTAGTCCAAAAGAACAGCTTCCTAATGCTACCCAGGGGAACATTGCAACGTGACATTCAATAGAAACAGCTCAATTCGTTGCAGCTTAGACACGATTCTACTTTGAAAACATGGTCCTTATGGAATATAATCAAAATGCTGCTTCTCTTCTCCGTGTAGGAGTTTTCTGCCTTTTAGCATGAAGCCGGCCTGCGCAGCTATAGACAGCTAAGATATAGTAGCAAACCTGCACTGATGCATGCAGCTAATGTGAACATAGACGGAGCTACAGTAACCTGTACGCCAGAGCACAAGTCACATCCACCACATAAACCCTATTGGTGCCAGCTGTACAAAGCTGAAAACACGTATAGTCTCAGGACAGCCATGCTGGGAAAGGGGGGGGGGGGGTACATTTCTAGTCTCAGAGAAGAGACACTAAAAAGCTCAAAGCAAAAGCAGGAGCAAACATTAACTAAAAGGTAACATAAACTGAACTAAAATTTCTACATGTATGAATCCAGCGATCCAGTCAGAGTAAGCATGCCAGAGAGTCTGCCTACTTCCAAATGTTGTTTCCTCCTCACATAACCGGATGCTGTTGAGGAAGGGACTACAACAGGTAAGGCTCAGTTCACATCGTATTTTTGGCACATATTTGTGTGTGCACCTGGACAGCTCCGGGCATACATGCTAATGAGTCCATACAATGTATCCACTATATGCCAAAAGAGTGGCGTACACTGTGCCAATATGTGGCCCATTGCTTTGCATAAGAAAACGTTTATCATATAGAGGGACAGAGTGAAAACTGCTCCATATACTGACCTTTTTTTTGGAAGTCAATGGGCAACATATTCCCCAGAGTTCCTATACAGTGGCATAACTTACTTTAGCGGCTTACATTAGAGTATGGGTCTCCAAACTGCGGCCCTCCAGCTGTTGCAACACTACATTTCCCATCATGCCTGGACAGCCAAATCCAAAGCTTTAGCTGAGTGGGCATGATGGGAATTGTGGTTTTGCAACAACTGGAGGGCCGCAGTTTGGTGACCCATGCATAAGAGGTATCCCATGGGAATACTACCAGGGTATTCCTTCAGTTTTAAAAACAAAGTCTGAACAAGTTAAAGCCAATGCTGGGTTGCTAAATGAGGCTATACATCTTCGGTAACTATCGGCCGAATGATCATTTGGCCAACAGTTATGCTCCCCATGCACATAAATGTTCGGCACGGCCAAATGTTTATGTGTTCTTTATGGGGAGGTATGAGCAGCTGCCAGACAGCTCTGGCAGCAGCTTATCTCTCTGAGGACAAAGGGATTGGGCAGGGAAAATGCATCACATCCGACCCCTATCTCCACCGACATCATCTGTGGGTAGAGACCAATCTGGCCACCTATGCACTATAATGACAGCAGCGGGTTTAGCAAACATCGGTATAGAGTGTATGGTGACTTTTAGAATTTTGCATTATACTTTTACCCTCTTATACCTCCTGGAAATGTATGACTAAACAAACAACTATATCCCACCACTCACCTTGTCAGTGTGTGTGTGTGTGTCTGTGTCTACACAATCTGAACTATCATTACTAGTCAGTGCTTGCGGTAAGATGCAGTTGCCAATTTATTCATCCATGGATACCGAAAGAATTTAAAGTGACACTGTCACCCCCTTTGTGCATTCTGACATCTCTCCACAGGTGTAAAGGGTAAATTTAGCATTTTTCATACCTTATTTCATATCATACGTCATGGTGTTTGTTCAAGTAAAAAGTGTCCTTTTATCAACTGCAGATTATATAAAGTGGGCGTGGCCTCGCGGCATTAGCACAGCTTAGCCCCGCCCCTTGACACCCATTGGTTGGCCAACGTAAACGGGGGTAGGGTCTAGACCTTTTGGCCAGGCTGTTCCAATGGCCGGCGAGGGGACAGTGCCAACTGTGGCGTTGTGAGTGGGGCTAAGTGGCGCTAATGCTGTGAGGCCCCGCCCACTTAACACAATCTGCAGTTGATAAAAGATGACTTTTTACTTGAACAAGCACCATGACGTATGATATAAAATAAGCTATGAAAACAGCTAAATTCACCCTTTACACCTGTGTAGAGCTGTTAGAATGCACAAAGGGGGTGACAGTGTCACTTTAAGTAATTCTCCAAAGTTATCTCAAAAACACAGGTAGGTGCTAATATAGACGTGTTCGAAGATAGAGAGGATGGATCACCAAGTGAAATAAATCATTATACAATAGTAAGTGGGGAGATAAAAAAAAAATCGTAAAAACATTATATGCACCTTAACAATACTGTGGTGCTTTGGATTACGAGCATAATTCATTCTGGGACCGTGCTTAAAATCCAAATCCACTCTTAAACCAAAGCAAAACTTCCCTTAGGAAATCATTGAAATGCAGACAATTGGTTCCACACCCCAAAAACTGCAGATCCCCATAATTGAGAGGATGGGAAACACAAGGGCAGACAGAGACTGCAGGGAGCATGAAGAAATGAGCAGGGCATATGTGGGCACAGTATAGCAGCGCTCTCTGTCTGGGGAGAGAGGGGTTACAGCTCTGAAGAGATTGCCTACACAGTCCTGTCCCCTAATGTAAGCCTCAGCCTGAAGTGGATCTGCTATGATTTAGAAGGTGAGGGAGACTTCCTGGGTCAGAGTACAGGGCTGTAGACCCCGCTATGCAGACAACCCCCCACTCGCCCTCCCACCCAGTACAGGGAGCTCTTAAACCAAAGCAATGCTCTTAAACCAAGTCACAATTTTTAAAAACTGTGAGCTCTTAAACCAAGTTACTCTTAATCCAAATCATATCATAAGAAACAAGCAGCTCCAATAGAGAGACCTTAAAACATCCCTAAGAGTATAACCCAAGACCTGCAAAACAATACAGAAATGCAAAATCAATACAGCGTCCACCTTACTCAATCACCTAACACACTTTTTGCATGAACTTTGCCAAGGGTCAAGTACAGCACTGTGTGAACCATTGGCCCCCTTGTTTATAGGACAGCACAGTTATGGATAGGGCCTGTATCCAGGAGACTGAAGAATTTTTGTCACAATCAGCATGAGATGCTTCAGAACCTTACGTATCTTTTATACTTGGAATAACTTTTCTCTTGGTAACAGATAAGGATATCAGTGAGGAATTTTGTGACCACATAAAAGAACAAGGCTGCAGGCCAAGTGTTTTCATGCTGGTCACAGACTTGTAAGATGATCTTTGCAATCTACAAGGGGTATGGAAACCTTTATATTTTTATTCTTAGCCTTAACATTACAGTTTTACTTGTTTTCAGTGATCCTTGTGGCTCTATTCAGACCACCGTCATGAGGACCTGACCACAGTTGCGGACTGGCCAAACAAAAACATTAAATGTGCCTTATGGACTCAACTGACCTATGAGGTTTGTCAGGTTCTGGCCGCGACTTTCTCCGCATGTTTACATCTTCAGCACCAGTTGATAAAGGTCAGATAGTTTGACCGAAACGTCCCATCTATGGTATACATACTACTGTTTGAACATATGATATATGCAAGTGGATCAATGTAATTGCCCTGTAATGTGTCGTGAATCAGAGCAGCAAATATATAAAGCGTTGAATGATGTACTAAATAAATCCCCTTGAACACAGAGATTTGCTTTGGTGTGCAATTGATATTCCTACAACACTAATTGTTCAATTTGCACTCAGTTATTCATGAGTGTGCAGACATAGTGTTCCAAAGGCTCTGGCATGGAGTCCATGGTTTTGAGAGGATTTTGGTAAAATCTGATGGAGCCGTGATGGTAATGTGGACCGATCCTTCAAATTGTTAAGGAGTGATTCACATAAATTCTTCCAAAAAATTGGAAGGTTTCTGGTCAGAAATGGGTTATTTCTTGACGACAAAGTTAATCTCAAGGTGGGACGTGACTACTTGATTGTTAGGAGTCCAGCGTCCAGAGACCAGTCCCAGTGGAAACCTCAAATGCAGTAAATCTGCAGCAAACCTGCATTGTATAAACTTGTGGCAAGTTGGACAGCTTGGCTCAATGTGTGGCAAGTGATATTAACACATTTATTGCATTATTTTACTCTCTATATCAGTTACAGAAAAAAAGGTCAAAATGATACCTATAACATTTTCTATACTCAGGACCCATCAGGACCCATAAGCTAGAGTCTGGCCCCTGGACCCCACAACCCGTTACTGGGAAGGGAGTCTGGGGAAACACAAGTTTATAAAAAATGGCAATAATGTCACAAAAGGACCAAAAGTTTATCAAACCGGCCTTACTTTAAAAGGGTTTTCCGATGAACAGAAAACCCCGGGTATGCTATAAAACCAAGTCAGAAAACCAATTTAAGACCTCCTTCACACAATAGAATTTGAGCGCTGCGGAATCTGTTGGCGCTATATAAATAAATATTATTAATTATTTTTTTAGGACATTTTCATCTCTTAAGTAAAAGCCTGTGATAAAATGGCAGAAAAATATACCATACATAGAGCATGCAGCATTTTTCAAAATAAAATATCAAAGAACCAAAAAGCAAATAAAAACATCACACACACAAAAAAAACCAAACTACAGTATGTGAGTGTTTTATACTTTATACCATTAAAGGGATTATCCAGCGCTACAAAAACATGAAACATGGCTACTTTCTTCCAGATACAGCACCATTCTTATCTCCAGTTCAGGTGTGGCTAGCAGGAACTGTCCAAAGAACTAGCAAATCCCCCTAGAAAACCTCACCTGCTTTAGACAGTTCCTGACAAGGACAGATGTGGCAGCAGAGAGCACCAAGTCAGACTCTCTCAGTTCACCAAGCCTTTATGCAAATTACAAGGTTGCACCAGTCACTTATATAAAATAATCATTCAGCACCTCCGTGGGTCCTCATGGCTGCTACACAGAATTCTGACCCGCCTCAGTTGAGAGTGAGAAACATGTTCCTTGCATAGCTCTTTGAACAATACAGGAGTACTGGTTAATGCAGTTTTAATCCAAGTCCTCCTGAATGGGGAGCTGTCTCTTCAATGACCAATTGTTACAACAGTGTAGCAATATTGTCAGATGAAGATACTTACAGGACACAATGCTAACATTTTAAATGTTTGACTATGGTACACAGAAGGATGGGGAGGAGTACCTTCCCAAATGTTCCCTTTAGGGCCACAGTAGGCAACTAGCCCCAATGTCCCCAATGCTCTTGCCTCCAGCCCACTGGAGCTGTTAACCAGACCACTGCTCTAACACAAGCACATTAGGTACATCTGGCACTACACAAGGTAATTGCCACACTCCACTCACTTTCTCCTGCCTCCTTACTATACTGTACAATGTGCCTACTTTTAGTCAAAAGAGGAGCCCGTGGAGCCTCATTGAAGAGTCTCAAAACACAGGACTAGCCAGATATCCCTCCAGGAAGGACCCAGCCAAGGGGCAGCTCCTGTTAGGAAACCACCAAAACCACCATATTAAGTGGCCCTATAAGTCAATGTAATGACAAGGGATAAACCAAGGCTAGGTTACCATCCACATACAGCTGTTTCGGGGTGTTGCCCCTCATCAGTGTGGAGCAGGATTCTGGCTAGGTAGGAGCAACGCCTAGTAGAGCCATAAGAGAAACAGATTGCTGAACTCAGGGAGACCAGCCAAACGACAACACTGCCGGCTGCTAGTGAAAGCGCTCAGCGCAATGAAGTCCTAGGTGTATTGCCCCTGGGAAACATAAATATGCAAAAGAGGAGCCCGTGGAGCCTCATTGAAGAGTCTCAAAACACAGGACTAGCCAGATATCCCTCCGGGAAGGACCCAGCCAAGGGGCAGCTCCTGTTAGGAAACCACCAAAACCACCATATTAAGTGGCCCTATAAGTCAATGTAATGAGGGATAAAGGGATAAACCAAGGCTAGGTTACCATCCACATACAGCTTTTTCAGGGTGTTGCCCCTCATCAGTGTGGAGCAGGATTCTGGCTAACAGGAGCTGCCCCTTGGCTGGGTCCTTGGCTGAGTTCAGCAATCTGTTTCTCTTATGGCTCTACTAGGCATTGCTCCCACCTAGCCAGAATCCTGCTCCACACTGATGAGGGGCAACACCCCGAAACAGCTGTATGTGGATGGTAACCTAGCCTTGGTTTATCCCTTGTCATTACATTGACTTATAGGGCCACTTAATATGGTGGTTTTGGTAATTTCCTAACAGGAGCTGCCCCTTGGCTGGGTCCTTCCCGGAGGGATATCTGGCTAGTCCTGTGTTTTGAGACTCTTCAATAAGGCTCCACGGGCTCCTCTTTTGCATATTCATGTTTACCAGGGGGCAATGCACCTAGGACTTCATTGCACTGAGCGCTTTCACTAGCAGCCGGCAGTGTTGTCGTTTGGCTGGTCTCCCTGAGTTCAGCAATCTGTTTCTCTTATGGCTCTACTAGGCGTTGCTCCCACCTAGCCAGAATCCTGCTCCACACTGATAAGGGGCAACACCCTGAAACAGCTGTATGTGGATGGTAACCTAGCCTTGGTTTATCCCTTGTCATTACATTGACTTATAGGGCCACTTAATATGGTGGTTTTGGTGGTTTTCTAACAGGAGCTGCCCCTTGGCTGGGTCCTTCCCAGAGGGATATCTGGCTAGTCCTGTGTTTTGAGACTCTTCAATGAGGCTCCACGGGCTCCTCTTTTGCATATTCATGTTTCCCAGGGGGCAATGCACCTAGGACTTCATTGCACTGAGCGCTTTCACTAGCAGTCGGCAGTGTTGTCGTTTGGCTGGTCTCCCTGAGTTCAGCGATCTGTTTCTCTTATACTTTTAGTCAAAAAAGACCATCAAAATCTGTTGCAGTATCTACAGCAGAAAGCGGAGCATACTCTGTATCTCTTCAGCGGATCTGCAGCTTGCATGCTGCAGTATTGGCCACAGATTATGCCAATTCAATGGGACTAATCCACATCCAAGCTACATAAGTATCCGCATGGACACAACTTGGGTCTTATACCTTTTACATGTGAAACTCATGTTGGAATCTGTGCAAACATAACCTACTTGGTGGACCATTCTCAGAATGCCTGATGCCTGGTCTACATTCCAGGTAAAGCCAATTTTCCTTACATATAAAATCTAAAAAAAAAGGATAGATAACTTAAAGGGGTTGTCCGGCGATAAAAAATTATTCACAGAATAACACACATTACAAAGTTATACAACTTTGTAATGTATGTTATGTCTGTGAATGGCCCCCTTCCCCGTGTCCCACCACCCCCACCCGTGTACCCGGAAGTGTGGTGCGCTATACATTACCTGTCGCGTGCCGACCACGGTCTCCGATCGTCAGCAGTGACGTCTTCTTCGGGAGCTTGGCGGATCTTCCCGAGTGCCGGCCGCCCTCTGCAGCGTCATCCGAAGCTCAGCCGCGATTGGCTGAGCATAACTGTGCTCAGCCAATCGCGGCTGAGCAGCTGATGACGTGGCCGCGTCATCAGCCGCTCAGCCGCGATTGGCTGAGCACAGTTATGCTCAGCCAATCGCGGCTGAGCTTCGGATGACGCTGCAGAGGGTGGCCGGCACTCGGGAAGATCCGCCAAGCTCCCGAAGAAGACGTCACTGCTGACGATCGGAGACCGTGGACGACACGATATGCGGTGAGTATAATGCACCACACTTCCGGGTCTAGCGTGGGTGGGGGGAAACACGGGGAAGGGAGCCATTCACAGACATAACATACATTACAAAGTTGTATAACTTTGTAATGTGTGTTATTCTGTGAATAATTTTTTATCGCCGGACAACCCCTTTAAGGACATGTCAACCAGCCAACAAAAAGAAAATCTTTATCATCCTAAAATATAACTCTTATTTGTTAAATCTAAAAGTTTTTCTTTTATCAACCTCTCATAATCCAGAGCAAATGCCCAGCACAGGATGTTTACAAATTGCAGAATTTAGAGGGAAAAAAATCCACATTTATAATTGAGCATGATAATAAAAGGGGCATTTCCATCTCCAGACACTACCCCTACCTATAGGAAAGGGGATAACAAGTGATTTGTAGAGGTGCAGTGCACTCCATCCATTTGGGAGGACAATGTTCTTATGTTCTTGTTGGTGATCCCAGCTCGTTGATAACTTTTAGAGATGGGAATAGCGATTTAATAGGCACATCACCCACATGAGGTGTCAAATAATCAGAACTAATTAGCTAGCATCTTCCCTTCTGGTGCTGGTGGGGGTGGGGTGTATCTTTCTCTTTGTCCTGAAGAACCTTCCTAAATGCAAAGAGAGACAAATCGGGAGACTGGAAGACATGATGCAAAAGTTGACTGAGTGGCTGGGGGTACCTTCTTTGGGGCAGCACCTCTTCGGTTCGGAAGGGGATTATACAGGGATTAACTAACAAGAGAACTGCCGCTTATTTGTTCACACAGCGGAATTTCCGTGCTGAAAATTCCGCCACGGATCCGCTTTCCGTCTGAAGAATTGACATGCCAATTCTTTGGGCGGATTCCGCTAGAGGAATCCTATAGAAGTCAATGGGGCTTTAATTCTGCTTGAATTCCGCCTTAATTCCGCTCAAATTCTGCCAAAACTTTCTGCTTCAGTTCCTCGAGAATTCCTCAGTGTGAACCCACCCTTACTCTGGTATTTGGCACTTTGATTTTGCTGGCAGGTCAGGGGACATGGGTATAAAACTTTTTCCCCCCTAAAATACACATTTCAGTCTATACAGATAAAGCTGTGAGAGCATGCGCCATTGAGTAGCTTGTCCTCCCCTATTATTTGCTGGAAAAGACTAGACACATACCAAGACCTCTGTGTAGTTTCTGAAAGCGCACTGTATGTGCTGAAGGAAGGGCATTTTCCTATTCACAATATGCATTCCAGACTCTAAGTGGAAAAAGAGGAGTCCTATCTCTATCCCTGTATTACATGTCTCAACCCATTCCTCCCCACCTATTGTACTGCCTCCGTAGTGCCAGCCTTAATGCTTTCGGTAGACTGAGAAAACAATCTCAGCAGTTTATTTTCTGCTTGGATACTTAATGGTAGTATAAATATCTATATAAAATCCCTTTAGCTCCAACTCACAGACAAGACTTGAATATCAGAAACCCACAAAGACTCTAAGATATCTTGGAACAATAGCTCTCTTGACAATTCCCAACATGTCTGGAATTTTCTAGTGAGGTTAAATAGAGGAGAAGATCTGCTGGCTAGCAGCACACATGCTGCTCGGCGAGGGTTAATAAGGTGCGGCACGCTTTCAGCGCGCTACGACCGTGCTGGGACATGGAGGCATTCCTGTTTAGTTCGTGATTAGAAGCAGCAGGCATTTTGCAAATCTGTTTTATTTTTCAGCATCCATGTACGATGAAACATTTACTGTATTTTAATATATAGTCTGGACAGCTGAGCCTTAAAGCTAAAGGAGTTGTAAAGCAAAAGGCATTTCCTGCATTGCCTCGGGGGGATTACGAGCAATGAGCTCAGAGTCCCTGGTGGGAAGGAGCAATTTGAGCTAATTAGGGTGAATAGCAGAGTTGCCTTTGGTCAATACATTCTCTTAGCCCTCATTTTTGTTGGCACCAAAAGGAGCCGGTGTGGACTTTCTTTATTCTTTTAGTGTGTGTGCATACACTTCTGGAGTGCATGGCCTGCAGCTCACAGGCATTAGGCAGAAAGTCAAAGGAAACGCCAAAGTTCAACTAGAGTACAAGTAATTAGAACCAGATTCTCCGCTGCCTAAATCTGCGCAGCATTGTGTGAGTTATTTATATGACGCCAACTTACAAAAAAACTATATATATACATTTAAAGACCAGCATTCTCTTCTGTCTAGTGTCTTTCTAAAGGAAAGTTATGTACTTAAGAAAATCTGGTATTCTTAGAATGTTCCTTTATATGTCATAATAGACAGGTTTATAAAGCTCTGGAGTAAAATATAATAGAGTTTTTGGCTGCTGCAACTAGTCTGAAAATGTACCTAGCTGCAGGGAAAGATGAAGTCATGTTTTGGTCAGGGAACACGGTGCGTGATTTGGAGCTGGTTACAGAGGAAAGGTGTTACATGGAGCAGTGCCAGCCTTGACTTAGTAGTAACCTAGCCATGACCCTTAGAGGAGGGTACATGACCGGGTCACAGTGGATGCTGACTGGGAACTGTTGCTGGGTTATGAATCCCGGCTATTCTCACTAAATACATGCAACAGGTGCACATCCTACAAGAGTCACAGAGGGAGCTAAATATTTTAGGTAAACACTTTGATTTTACGTTCCTCCAGTTATGTGTGGAAAACTCATCAGGAAAGGCAAGGTAAGGTCAGCGACAGCAGGCGAGGGATCAGACGGAGCTGACTTCATAGTATGCAACAAACTATAAAGGACATGTTCACACATTCAGGTTTTTAATCACAAATACTGAATACAAAACCAGACACAGGTCATAAATGGAGGGCCCGTGTGATGAGAAGACTGATACTTCTATTTTTTTTTCTTTTTTTTTTTTTAAATCCATCTTAGTGCAGCACAGTGTCCATGTGCTTCACCTTTATCAATTCCTTATATTAAAAGCAGGTCACAAGTACAGACTATAGCAGTGACACCATATATAGATTAATATCAGATCGATTGATCGATAGATAGATAGATAGATAGAGTCCACAAGAGAGCAGCACTGCTAGGTGTCGTGGGTGCCGGAAAGTAGGAGATTCTGACTTGTTCGCCAGTCAAATAGTATACAGAGATCTTGTTGCACTCCGATAATCTGTGAATCAAATGGTGTTTATTGTTCAATAGTTAAGCATACAAGCGACGTTTCGGCGTTTTAATTGACGTCTTTTTCATGACGTCACTTGTATGCTTAACCATTAAACAATAAACACTGATTCACAGATATCGGAGTGCTACAAAATCTCTGTATACTAGTTAGATAGACGGTAGATAGACAGATAGATAGAGATAATAAACATATAGATAAATAGCCAATATATAGATGGATAATAGATACACAGACAAATAGATGATAATGATAATGATAATAGATTGGTGTATAAATAGATTGATAGATAGATAGATAGATAGATAGATAGATAGATAGATAGATAGATAGATTGACAGACAGACAGACAGACAGATAGACAGACAGACAGACAATGGATAATAGATACACAGACAAATAGATGATAATGATGATGATGATAGATTGGTGTACAGATAGATAATAGATAGATAGATAGATATGTAAAGTAGATTGTCGGCACTCCGGATAACGTGCCGACAATCTACTTTACATATCTACAAGTGGGCTCGAGGTTGGAGTTCCTTGCCTGGCACCCTTATTCTCCTGAGTGCTGCTGAATTTACTTATAGATAGATAGATAGATAGATAGATAGATAGATGATAGATAGATAGACAGACAGACAGACAGATAGATAGATAGATAGATAGATAGATAGATAGATAGATGATAGACAGACAGACAGATAGATAGATAGATAGATAGATAGATGATAGACAGACAGACAGATAGATAGATAGATAGACAGACAGACAGACAATGGATAATAGATACAAACATAGTTAACAGGTAGACAAAGCATGAAAAAAACGTAGTTACTTGATAAAGCTACAAAGTCATTAGTAATATTGTTGCCAGTGAAGTAAGAAACAAGACCTGTAACTTTCCAGGCAAGCAAATGACATTTGGCAGATAACTATAGCTATCGGGTTTTGTAAGGCTTTCATACTTCTATTAATTTAATCCATTCCAGATGTATACATACATTAACAATTTATTCTGTGGGGCTGATATGTAACACACCACCAGTTCATCAGACTGAATGCAATTTACACATTAATCCGGCATAAAACCAATAACTGACCACACAAGCGGAGACCAGGTTGGCCGTCTCTCACAGAACAGACGTACAGCTATATGGACACATCAGGACCTCAGAAGACCACTAGAAGGAACCTTTCTATAGAAAACGGAGTCCAATCTGCAGGCAGCATGTTATAGAGCAGGATGATATATAGTTTTGTGGGAAAAGTTCCAGAATAACTTGTCATTTGCTCATGTAAACCCCTGCTCATTCTGGGAGGGCGGCCCTGCTCAGTGACTGGCAGCTCTCTCTATATGCACACGTATACCCAGATAGCTGTCAATCACTTAGCAGAAATTTCCATAAATAAATGACAAGCTATGCTGGAACTTTTCTCACAAAACTCTATATCAATCTGCTCATCATCTCGTGCTCTATAACATGCTGCCTGCAGATCAGACTACAGCTTCTCTTTACAAAACATTTAGGGGGAGAGTTATCAAACTGGTGTAAAGAGAAACTGGCTCAGTTGCCCCTAGCAACCAATCAGATTCCACTTTTCATGCCTCACAGATTCTTTGAAAAATAAAAGGTGGAATCTGATTGGTTGCTAGGGGCAACTAAGACTAAGCTTTCCTGCCGTGCTCAGTGTCCCGCTTTAAGTGAATGAGAGGGCGCGCACGGAGCTCTCCAATTCCGCCGTTCTTGCTCATTGTGAACGGGGCCTTACACCAGTTTGATAACTCTCACCCTTTTTGTTTTAACCCTACTGACTGGTATAAGAAAAGCACCATATACTATAACTATCCGTTATGCTTCCGAAAATTCAGGCACCACTGCTATCTTATCTTATACCGGCATTAAAATGATGTCCAATACAGAATGTGAATAGAAAAGAACTGGTACCACAAGCAGTATGTAAGGATAAAGAGACGCAAAGACGTAAAGCTTACATCCCTGTTCCATTTTTCTTTCCCACAATCCCGCTTGCTGCACATGAAGTGAAAACCAGTACTTATCAGACAGATCATGTGACAGTGATTAAACTGAGCATGAGTGACTCAAGAAAGTGGATGCCTGGCAGGACGTTGCCAAGGGCAACAGGTTATTCAACTAAACAGCCCATGGCGGGATTAGCGAGTCTATATCTCTCAAACAATAGATTTTAAGAAATGCTTGCAAACATTATGCATCACTATAGGTCTAGTTTTCTTCGTAACACCACCCCTTTAGGTTTACATTTGATATTTCTAATAGATCCCCTACTACCTACCATCAATATGAAACAGCTATGTATCCATATCCCATAAGTCTAGATTTGTGGGGTCAAGACTGACAATGGAAAGGGTGTGTTACTAACTAGACCCTGAATAAACTACGGCACCGGGATCTGTATCTTTACCTGGATCTTTGGTTGACCATGGAGAATGTTATGTGGCATCATACAATACAAAATGAAGGGAACTTTCACCAAATCCACAGTTTCCTACTCTCCCGCCTACGCAACTTGCATACAGAACTGTCTTCTAATCCCATATCTACGTATGTTACAACTTCTACTCATATGCACTCTCTTTCTGCTCTATATATGACCCTTAGAGATGCAGTTACCAAAGGGCCGGCGTCCACTATCTTGAAATATTGGAAATATTGGAAATATGAAGCTAAGTGGCCTATGGAAGATCTGCTGGCTCAGGCCTTGAAGGGGTGGAACATTATACGGTCTATTGTTATTTCCGAACAGTGGAGGGAATCCCAATTTCGAATAATGCACCATGCCACGTTTGGGTTCACATTCCCTAGAACACAGGCTCACCCCGATAGAATCATAGCATGCCTGAAGTGTGGAGAGGTGGGTACGGATCTGGAACATGGTTTATACTCCTGCCCTATAGTCCAGACATTTTGGTTGACATTGTTGGCTTGGTTGGAGAATAAACTTCATTTTACCTGTCCGCTTACTCCCCACCTCATGTTATTACATATCCCCCCACCCGATGTTAAGATTACACATCTCTTTCATTTATGGATTTTGGTAGCTCAACGTGGCATACTGGCGAGGTGGCTTACGGGGGAGATGCTCTCTGTAGAACATATCCTTTCACAAATGAAACATTACTTACAAATGGACCTATTGGACGCTGAACCAGCAAGGGAACTGAGAGCAAAATCTTTTTTTTTTAAATGGAAGACGTTTGTAATAACTTTTCTAGACCAGGCGGAGATTCGGAAGGTGATGCTCCCCTTCCGGAACACCACATGGTATCTGAAGGCGGATATTGCGGGCTCTTTAGGAGTCCTGAAAATTCGGGATTAAGTAATGTATTTCACAGGTAGATGCGAGTACCTATTCCTGTGAGAGAGGGGGGGATGTTTTAGGGGAGGGGGGGATGTTTTAGGGGAGGGGGGGAGGGCGTTAGGGGAGAGGGAGGGGAAAATTTTGGGGATGTTTTTCTCTAGTTTCTAATGTTAGAGAATTTTGTATAGCAGGCAGCCCTTTTATCTGTTCTTACACTCTGGATTTTGTCTAGATTACTTTCTGGCACACAGTTGTACTTTTACTGACCTTTTGCTTACCTGCTGTTTTGATGTAAAAAGTGAAAACAATAAAAATATGTTTGGAAAAAAAAATGAAGGGAAAAGGACCCCCTGCTGCCCTGTGATAGAACAAGGCCACATATATTGTATAAGACATCCTATTTTTTCAAGTTCAAAATGTCTTCTGGTGCATCATAAGTATGAAACAATAACCCAAACTTTAGTTTGTGGTATTATTAGTAACTTTAGAACTTGACACCACAGATTGATCTACTGTATCTCAATAACTGTTTTGCCAGCTTGTGGCCATTGAAAGCATAAGCAAAAACATCTTTGTATACATATTCAAGGAGATGATGTGGACTTTATTGCCATTCAGCTGGATGACAAGATGCACATTAGCACTTCTAAGAACACCGCACGAAGAACAAAAGGAATTTATCAACAAGCAGAACCATCTCAAGGGCTTACACTGAATAACCAATTCACAATGGCCTAATAAAAGAAAGCTTTTCCTTAATGTGCTACACATATTTTCTTGCAGGTATCAATTATTAGTGCGAGATCAGACAATCCCATCGATTCAGAGTTCCTTATTTTTTACAAAACAAACGTGTATTGCTGGAGCTGGTACTGGAGAAATAAGATCGCATTCAGATTTAATTTTTCCCAGCACTTCATAGTGAATTCTCTTTGGACATCAAAGGCTGAGTTTACATTTATTCTGCCTCATGCTGTATTTTCTCCCTGAACGCACAGGAGAGTCTCTATGTGCTGGTCACAGCCACCTTATTTTCTAGCATTTGGGAAATATATAGACATTCTTATACCATCATTCCATATCACATATTAAAGAATTTTGAGTTATAAGGGGGGTGTCCATTTTTAGGCGCTATGACAAATTGTTGTATGTAGCTGCATATAAGGCCAATAAAAATGTAAATATATAGCAACACACCGAAAAAATATTTTTTATGGTCTTTGTTGTCCAAAAATAGAAATCATATAAAAATATCAGCAATTATACTGAAGGAACAGTCAAAATGTAACTTATTCCACATGATAAGTAAAACAAACAAAACACAGACAACAACCCCCAAAGACATGATAAAAGTTTTTTAGTATATGTTTTTTGTATACATAAAGTCTATGTGGTGGTAATAAGGTGGTGATGAATAAATAAATTTTCAGATAAAGGTCAAAATAGCCACATCACCAAAGCATGTCAAGGATAGCAAACTCTAAAACAGATGTAAAACCTTTAGAGTACCCAAAATTTTGAGATGTAGAGAACACTTAGAGCCAGCCTGATCATTAGAGGGAGCAGGCAGAGAAGCGTTTGTTTTTCCTCTCTCTATGTGCACCACCAAGATACACTCATTGACTTACATTGGGATTCCAACCTGGTCATGTGGCACAGAACCTGCCTAGCATGCATTTCTCATTCTAGAGATCTATCAGGGTTTGAACACTCACTAAACTCTGACCCGAACCAATGTAAACTTTGAGCAGGTCCTTCCCGTTAAGTCATGACGACACCAAAACCAGGGAGAAAGTGGAGCCTGGCGGCATTTAGTGTGCCTGTGACGCAGCACTGAAGGGGGATGGGTAAGTAGAGCTGCTTTATTATGTTCCTGCACCTCCCTGCCTAAAGCAGATTTTTCATTTTGGACAGAGTTCCCCTTTAATTCTACATTATTATTTAGTACATATTTTTAAGGCAAAACTGCATGTTTTTATTTTTTTTAATTTGGTAAAATTTCCATGTCAAAAAACCAAATGGGTTTTACCTGTGCGAACATTCCCTAAAGGTTTCATGCAATTGTTTTTTTGCTCTTACACAATTGACCACTATGTTCAAACTAAAAGACAAATAGAAAATACAAGTAATAGAAAGATAAGCTCACCATGGGAAAATGTCTGCACAATAAGAATACTAACTTTCTATGCAGCTGGGTTGGGTAATGCAGCCAATGAATATCGGTAGGTGTGAAAATCTGTAAAACCCAATGAATGAATGAATATATATATATATATATATATATATATATATATATATATATATATATATATATAGATGAACCAGCAGCACTCTGTTCTTGTAGTTCAAAAAAGTGTCTTTATTCCATATAAGTGCGACGTTTCAACCGCCTCTCGCGGCCTTGAAAAAGGCCGCGAGAGGCGGTTGAAACGTCGCACTTATATGGAATAAAGACACTTTTTTGAACTACAAGAACAGAGTGCTGCTGGTTCATCTATATATATATTACAGTGGACCCAGGTCTACGGTCCGACCCGCTGGCACCAGACATTGCAAGTTGTGCTGCTCTCATCCTTTGTATATATATATATATATATATATATATATATATATATATATATATATAGTTAAGTAGAAGAATGCATGTATATGTGTGGACAGACAAACAGAAGAGAGAAAGATGTAAAAAGAAATAGATAATGAAAGAAAGGATATAAAAGATTGGAAAAGAATTTGTGAAAGTGAAAATCTTGTGCAGAGCAATTAAGTCTAGTAATGTCTGCGAGTAGAATGAATTCAGGGTCAGACTGCCAGGTAGACAGTGAAGCAGCTAAATATTACACGTGCCAATTAATTTCATGCCAGCTGCACTGTATGATACTAATTGATCTATGGACTGCCTTGACAATAATGTCCATTTACATGGGCAATTAGAGCAGCTATTGCATGGTTTGATTAACACTATAATAACCCTTTGTACTCCACACCAAATTACTGTACACCTGAGTCGAATTAACTGAAAATGGCTCTTCTGATACCTGTCCTTAAACAGTCTTATAGAATAAATAATAATTATTTGATTTATAAATTGCGGTTTAAAATACTTAAAGGGGGTTGTCCAGTGTAGAACACTAATTTCTATTAATTCCATTTGGGATTTCTAAGTTATTACAAGGGTAAAGGCTCCTCTGTTCAAAAACTCCTTGGCCAAGGTGAGGAGTGGTTATAATAAGTGTCTCTTGCTCTGGAGGACCTAGCTTGGCCTCCATTACAAAGGCAACCCACTGCCTCAAACAGGAGCAATGGAATACCTTATTTCCCTTGTGGTGGCACTGCAGAAAGATTCAAGACTCATTGCCAGGTTTTCCCACAGATTACAGCTGGTCACAGGGCACTTTGTTATAACTATTTTTAATAATCCTTCCAAAAAGTAAATATAAAGAAGAGAAACCCTTATTTAGGGGAAAAAAGCTCTCTAAGGAGCCTTGTCAAGAACCAAGTAACATTAATTTCATGTTTTGAAAAATGAGTTGATCACATCATTATTTCCTATTAAATTGATTTCTTTTAGTGCGTAACACCCAAATGTTTCATTGCCTTGTGATGAGCACATGTTGGAAACAAAAAAACAAAAGCTTTTAAAGCTTTCTGTGACGTAATTTTTTTTTTTATCAATACAATGACTAAATCTGGCACTCTCTGTGTCTATGTGAGCAAGATGACCCATTGATTTATTATGGGTCTGTCTTGGTCATGTGACATAAAGTGCTGGCTTGTTCTTCTGATTTGTTCTCCTGATCAGATGGGGTCTGAGCACCAATAATAACGTATTGATGTCTCTATGTCTCTTTTTTTCTTGACAGTGCCTATTTATGTATGTACAATTTTCTAGGTCAGTAAAGCTTTGATACAATGCTCAAAATAAGAGTCAGGTAAGTACATAGGTGTATGACTTCTAAAGGCACAGCGATAAACGCTACTGCTAAAATAGGGTCACTGGAATTGAGCAACGGGGACTCATTCATTGCTGTGGAGGCTCTGATATTAAAAGGGATGTCTGTGATTAAACAACCTCTTTAACCCCTTCATGACCAAGGTCATTGATGCACAGATGTCCAGGTCCCAATGAAGTAGTGTCACCTCCTTGTCTTCTAAGAGCCACTTTTTCCATCTTCAGGGCTGGTTGGAGGCCCATTTTTTGTGCCACGATCGATTGGTATGATATTGGTGTAAAAGAAAAAATGTGACTACTTTTAATAATTTTTTTCCTGATCTATAATATTGAAAAATTAGCAATTCTTGTATTTTTATTCCCCTTTACACTTGATCAGACAATTCTGCACGCTACGATATATAAAATGTTTTTTTTTTTTTTTTTTTTTTTTTTTTATAATGAGCAAGGTGGTAATTTAAACTTTTATTGGGGATTTATTTTATAAAGGTTTTTTATACATTTATTTTTACAGGTTTTTTTTTAACATAGCATAGCATAGATCTGTACCATCAGAGATCTGTACGTAAAGTCTGCCTGACAGCAGACTCTATCCACAAATCACTGATCCGACAGGACAGAGGTAAGTGGTTTTTCCCTGCCTGTCAGTGCAAGCGAAGTCCCGACCAGTCACTGACAGGTGCTTATCCTGTCACTGACCTACTTAAACACCACAATCACCATGCATCGCAGTGTTTAAGGGATTAATGACAGGCAGCTGTGTGACCGCAGCTGCCTGTCATTACCTCCGGCACCTCTGCTGTGTGCGGGACCGCGCACATTGGAGCGGCTCTGCACACATCAACAGCTCCTTCAGTTCAAGAAGGTATATATATGTTCATACTGCACAGACCAATGTGCAGTAGGCATGTATATATGCGTATGGCTGACATACAGAGGTTAATAAATATTCTGGTCAAATAATCCTCCAGTTACAAAAGTAGTGCCACATATGAGTCTCCTGCACTTTAATGGAACTGAACTGCAATACCAGACGTAACCCACACACAGATGTGGCGCTGTTTTATAGAAGAGAGCAGTCATGTATTTCTAATGTTGTCCAACCGCTGTACTGATCCCTTCTGTAATACATGTAACAAAGCTGAACTGAAATTAAAAGGTGCAAAATGTCCCGATTCAGTTTCTGCTATGAGGAATCTTACATTGTACCAGTAATTAGGTATATCATGACTAATATACACCTAGGGTTGACACTGCATTAACTATTGCTTTACTTTGTTGACAGCATACAAAGGAGAACATGCCTAAATCCAAACAGAGGAGTGCTTAGAGTGGAGATACAGGCATGCCTATTGTTTGCAAAGATAAGCGGGGCCCCAGCGAACAATTAAACCTTTCAATAAATAATCTGTAAGCACATTCCTTTGATTTACTGTTATTTGATACAGCAGTTAGTTTCAATGGGGCAGTTAATATTGATCATGTTAAGCACTGCAGACAAACATGAAGCACTTCGAGAACTCTATGGATTATTGCTCTTTATTCAGTCCGTCTTTCAGGTTACTTGTAATGGCTGGGAAATTTAAAGTCAATAACACCAATTAGTATTATATGCCCTTCAAAACGCAAACCAATGAAATAACCCTGCTTAAAAGCACTTCCATGTACAGCAGCATATGGTCCAACAATACAAATATTAGGACAAACAGGGTCCCTGTCCCCTATTAGCCAAGTATAAGACATGTCAATAGCCATCATCTTTATACTCAGGCTAAATTCAAAGCTCAGTACCAGATGTACTTTTCTACAGTTCAGTCAATAGCAAAGTTCATTTTCCAATGTACACAAGCACGTATATGTGTGGGGATACACAACATAATACATGTTGGTTCCCTGGTCTGACTATAAGGAGTATTATACTGAACAAACTACCAGGAGACTTTAAATTGTAGTGGATGTTAAAAGTCCAATCGTTACTAACATTATTTAACATTTTAATGTTAAGTACTGTCAAGGCATGCCAATAAGGTGGTGGAGGGATGCCAATAACACATTGAACTTAACCCAAGCCAAACCTTTGCATTTTTGAAGATACTCAATGAATTGTATTTAGACATTTACCGGGCACCTGCCATTCCATTAAGCTGCAAACTCTTGGTATATGTGTAGTAATGTAATTTATGGCATAGGCAGAAAATCAGAACTAATATAATACTGGATTTTTCTTACTCCGAGATTGACCATAGCAAACAATAAGCAACCTACCCAATGCTCGTAACATACACTACATTAGATCATATTGCAGCATAGGCTGAACCAAAAAACAAAGGTTATTATGTGCTCAAAAGAAAAAGGATTTGTAGATAGCTTAGAAAATGTACTATAAAAGATGACTTATGGTCAAGGTCATTTTCGCGATATACAATCACACGCAGAAGCTTGGCTGCAAGGCTTAGATTTTGGTAAATGAAACCAACATATGTGGCCATATTGAAAGTTGAACCTGTTACTCTGTTAATTGACCCAAGCCATAATAGTTTAGTGTATCACACTCTAATTTGATGCAATTGTTTTAACACATATTATTAAGGGAAGAAAGAAGCACTGGGCAAATTGAGTCTACTGCAGAAAGCCCCTTTGTGCTCATTCCTCTGTGAGATATCAGCTGTTCAATAGCCACATACAGTAGCTTTCCAAATCACCATGTTGGGCCAAAAACTAGATGACCAGCATTAGGATGAACATAAATAATATCAATGATTGAGCTGTATTGTGCCCACAACTTTTCCTTCACTGTACTATTTGTATATTATCAAAACCTTCTACCATGATGACGACGACCAAATGGTTATATCAATCTTACAATGTATAGGCTGGCTGTATGTGTTTTATAGTAGGGTATGTGTAAGGACTATTGCTATTGGCTAGATCCTATGTCTAAACTGGGAATATTTGGCGTGTCCCTCCCAACCAACGTAGACAATAAGTCTTGTTATAAATATAGATTGCTGCCCTCGCAACCACTTATTCTGAAAAAGAGGAGACCTGAACACAATCTTTTTACTGTTAAATGAACTACGTTCTGACAAACATAATAAAATAATTATATTTGCCTTTAAGAGTTTCTTCGGCAACACATGGAAATATGATTCTAGATTAAAACATCAGGAACTAAATTTTCACTTGCATTCATTTCAATTTCAGTTAATTATAGCCCCGAGCTTTGTAGCAGTCCAGGCTCTAGTCTTTTGAAGCCCGCAATGGCCTACAGAAAATCAGCTCCTCACAACCGCGGACTTTGATGAAAAAGTAAAGGTGATTCGGCTTGCAGTTTTAATGGTTTAATTTAACAAGTGAATGCAATAAAGAACTGTCTTCACGCACAACCAAAAGATCCTGGAGAGGGGGGGGGGGGCTAAGACGTTAAATGGGACATGCAGCACAAGCAGATTTAGGAAGTTTGCCTTTCTTGTAAGGGACATGAGACCTGTAGGTCAAATCTTGTTGGATTTTCTATGAAGAAGCAAATATATCTCATTTTGATAATTTCACAGCTCATCTCAGGTAACAAGGGAAATTTAGTTGGAACCCTTATAAATTCATCTTAACCTTTTATTAGAAAGCTAAGGCTTCACCAGAAGCTGTGCTGCTGATTCAAAGGCTTCCATGCAGATGACATATTATTATTAATGTTCTAAAACCTAATTTTGGCCCAGGCAGCCACAGACTGTGATATCTCTAGTGCAAAAAAAAAAAACTGCTAAAGGTAAATCTTTCAAATATATGGAGCAAATTTAGAAAGCATTATCATTTATAGAAAGTAATTATCTTGTACAATGATTAATATTCCCATACTAGCTGGCATCGCAGCTTCTGGGTACATCACTTATTCAAAAAAATAAACGCTGAGTAAAGGTGAAACATATCCCCACCGGTGTCTTCTTTTAAAGACCCCTCTATTAAGTGTAGCATGCCTTATATACTGCTCTCCAGTGGTAATGATATCTGTTACGACTGCCAAATTGCTAGACCATAATAGCATAATGGGTACAAGGTATAAAAATTACTGAAAGGGTTTGGGTATAGGGCAAACACATAAGTTCTTGATTTAATAATGCTAATATAGCATTTCAGCTGAGCACTACATCTGCTGCCTTGGTGGTTCGATTATATCCCACGCACAATGCATACACTGGTATATTTATGGACATGCATAGTTTGTAATACAATACACATATGTGAAGTAACATAATCAGGAAAACAAGGCTTTATCACTATTTGTTTTCCTTTATTCTATTTCTTATACACTAAAAAAGGAATAAAAAAGGAGCAACCCTCTGCTTAGTAACAGAATAGCGAATACTGTGCGTGCTAAAAAGTGGAGGAGCAGGACAAAAGAAAGAACCTTCCAGAAAGAGAGAGTATGGTAGGGTAAAATCTGTAGGAACACTAGAATTTTCACTAGAATTTAATCACACACCCTCCCCCCCCCATTCCTGACACACACACACACACTCTTGTATTTTACTAAAATTGTACTTTTTAGAATGTATGTTTAGGCCTCCTGTCCATGCTGTTTCTCTCAATTCCTACATCTATTAATATTAATATCCTGAATATAAAATGCTTACAGGAATCTTACACCAGCACCTAGCACGGTTCTTAGTTCTGTACTGGGTGACCTTTATAGAATTTACCTTTGTATGAGGAGTTGTGGAAAAGTGTAAACCGGAATATAAGACGATCAATGTATAATATGCATTCAGGATTAGCGACCACTAAAGTATATTAGATCCTGTGTCTAGCGCACACTTTAAAGTAACTGAGCTGGAATAAAACCAAAGTTGTAAATTATATGGTGCAGACTGCAGGACAACAATATTACAGTGTTGGAATCTTGTTTTACAACGTATTACATATCATAATGAGGGAAAGAATAGTCAGAGTCAGGTTTGAAATGTGGGGCGCCAAATCTACCATTTTAACACACTGATAAAGATATATATATATATATATATATATATATATATATATATATATATATATATATATATATATATATCTCAAATTCCAGAAGGATTGTCCTCCTATCAGCCTAACCTCTGGAGAAAATCAATGGAGTGGGCAGGGCAAGCTTTTTTCTGATGGGGGCTGTATGGAAGGAGTATCAAGTGAAGGAGGAAGAAAAAAAAAAAAAAGAGTTTGATTATAACATTATTATTAATATAAAAGGCTCTACAATATATCAAGTAGACGCTAGCTCTTCTAACCCTCTGAGCAAATAAATTCTACTAGCGAGCACATTTTTAAAATCACTGATCCACCCATCGTGAGTAAAAAAAAAAAAGTAAAATGGTCCCATAAAGAAGGCTGTTTCCTTTCAAAATAATGGCGTGATCGATGATGGCCACTGCCTTAACATAACCGAGCACAAAACACCCAACCATTATTATGATGCTAAAAAAATAACTACACATATAAATCTCTGCTTCTCAGCATAGTAAAAAAACCTAGAAGATAACTGTGGTGAGTGTAAAATACCTTTTAAAAGCAAAAGCTTCAGTCCCGAAAGTTTAACTTTACATTCCACTGCCGTCCTGCAAAAAGCTGTATATTTCTATTCACTGTTTCTTGCAAAGGGTTTATGCTGTAAAATAAATACTTCTATAATTCAGTGCGGGAACGCCAAATACTGGGGTGACCTGCGCTTATCTATGTAACGTGGGCTTTGGACACAAATCATCAGGAAAATAATAAGTTAAATATGAAAACAATGACTGAAAATAAAAGTTAAAATGTATAAAAAAATTTTTTATATAAAATAAAATAAGTAATTTTTTTTTATATCAGTCCTATCTTTGTAAAAAAAAAATAGGATACAGCAGGACTAGGTAACTGAATGTATAAGCACACTAACAAAGCATAGGAGAATGTGACTAAATTCAAAAAGTACTATGTATTTTTTACTTCTCAAAAAACAGCTAGATTAAGAATTTATTATGCTTTCTTACTTTTTTTTTTAGTTTAAAGCTGAGTATTTAAAATTCATAAAAAGTATCTCATGAAAATCTGCAGACATCCTGATATCTAATCATACATCTGCCCAGTCTCTTAAGTTTTTTTTCCCTTTTCATTACGTATTATAAGCATGCGGCCCCTTATTTCTTTTTATATGAATGTAATACTTGGATTGTGTCCAGAGCAGATTGCACAAGCCAAAGATTTTAAATGGAGAAAAATCTGTTTATATACTCTTTCACGAGAGCACTAGAAAATAATTTATGTAGAGGCCAGATTTATAAAACATCGAGGGAGTGGTGTGGAGGAGGAGGCACTGAACACACTGTAATGCTATCATAGATTAAATAGGTAGTTTGATAGTGTAGAGTGCACGCCAGTGGTTGTTTAAGCAAGTTTGCAAAGGGCTGAACCTGAACTATAGTCTGCTATCAACAGCTTCATGATATCATGTAAACTGGTGATATGTTTAACACCTCCATTGTTTATACAAACACGTCCATGTTGACTTTGATTAGATCCAGAGAGATTACATAATCTCAGATTAATACTAATATATATATATATATATATATATATATATATATATATATATATTTATATATACACACACACACACACATATATATATATATATATATATATATATATATATATATATATATAATTTTTTTTTAAAGGCACAGTTAGTAAAATAATTTGAATTCTGTCGAATGATCATATTTTATATGGACATCACACCAATGTAATTTGCTCTTGCACATTACATGGAATTTTCAAACTTTCCACACTATCAAAGCCGAGACAACACAAATAAAGTAAAAACAAAACAAGAATTTCTTTTTATATGGACCTGTTTGTTAATCAGACTAGGCACATGGCATATTTGGCATACTGGAAGCATGTTGTCACAGATAACAGTAAATTAGGGAATGGAATACAGTAGCTGCAAAGAGTCACAACTGGGTTTAAGACACACATTTAGGTAGAAGATACAACATTTCACTTAGGTGTCCTGACCACTGGACCGATCATAAAGCAAAAAGTAACAACAACACTCAAAGAGCAATCCACAGCCAAGGTGTCGAATACTGTGTTAAAACCATTGTGATAAATAGTTTAGCAATTCATCTAAATCAGTGTCAGTGAAAGGCAGCATCCTGCAGGCTCTTTGGAGCAGTCAATGGCTTGTGCATTCTGGTGCCTTTGGTCATTTCTCAAAGTTGAAGCCAAAGTGCTAAAGAAGCACTACTGTTTACAATATATGTGTTCTCCGGCACCATGTGAAGATCAGATAACAGAACTTTGCAGACCACAAAGTAAAGAGTTCTCCTCCTTCACAAGCCTCCTACTGTAAATGCCTGTAACATGGAGCATGGCTATAATTGATGGCTAAACACTGAAGTGTCCAAGAGCCAGGCTTATTTAGCAGGGCAGAAACTTTTTTTTTTAAGTCTGAGCAAAGCAAATTTAAAGGTTCTAAGGTCAAACTTTGGAAGAATTATGGCTTTGAAGACAGCCAAAGTTATTGCAATGACAACATGGCCACACTTGTGACTATGCAAATCACATCAACTTTTAGCAGCAAAAGTCAATAAAAAAAACAACAAACAACTGTTTACAACCGTGGCGACTTTATACTATTTATATGTGCAGGATGAGGATGAAAATGCTGATTATTATTATTATTATTATTATTATTATTATTATTATTATTATTATTATTATTAATGCCATATTATGGATTTTTGACTTCCTGTCTATGCACATTAATGCTAATAAAAATCTAAAGCCTATATAATGAGTATTTATGTAAATGGATCCACAATTTTACGACATGCATAAAATGCGTCAATGCATAAATACGGTTATTAAAAGGTATGCAATAATATGCCGTGAAATATTCATTTTACGTGACAGCGAGGATTAAAAGAAAAGAAAGGAGTGCAGTGTAATCGATTCCACTTTAAAGTTCAGTTATTTATGGCATGCAGTCAAAAGCAGTGAAGAGAACAAAATAAAGCCAGACGGGCTGGTAAGTGGACCTACATTGAGCACTGTGCCGGTGTTGGTGCTGCCATTCTGTCTGTGCCAATCCGCTGAAGCATGCTTTAAGAGCTTTTTCCTGGAGCATGCAAGAAGACGGGCTCGCAGTGTAGAAATCCAGCATTTGCCCAGGGCTCACAGCTAGCACATCCATACAGTCAAACATGATTTCCCCCCTATACAGAATGCCTGTAAAAGTGCTTTTCCTTTAGGTGCAGAGTAAAATGGCATCTAAAAGTACACCCAACTCCATCAAACTCTGCCCCTTTTTTTTGGCACGTAGGCTGTTGGTCTATTTCCCAGACCAGAATCATGAATTATGACAGACAACACAGCTAAAAGCCTGTAATTGATCCAAATGATCATTTACTATTTTCCAAGCTTCCCAGCCATTCCAGCAGAGTAGGCGAGGGGGACGGAGAAATCCAAGCTGTCAGCTGCAGGCAAAATGTCTCTAAATTCCTGGAGGTGCTTGCAGCCTTCTGCAGCAGTGAATAAGCTGAACCCGCTTTCCGCTTGTAACTGAGCTCAAAGTGGGTAAAAATAACAACATTTATTTCATCCAGGACTCGGGTCCCCCCTTCTGAAGCGAATAGATCCTTCTGCTTTTGAACAGCTCACTTCCTACTACTTGTGTCACACAAAATGAAAGATTGGATTGCCTAATATATGCGAGTGAACTCTCCATGAACCCTTCCCAGGCTGCTAACCTTCAAATGACCCAAACCAGTCTGACATCACCAACTCCCAGGATTCTCACACAGCTTAAAGACTACCAGCAGCCCTGTAGAACCAGCAGAGAGATGCAGGCAGCCGCTCGCTTGTGTTCTCGCTCGCTCAGCTGCTAGGATTCTACGTTCACTTTCTAAATGTAAATACAGCACTAGAAACAGGAAGGGGACAGGAAAATGGACACGCAGGTTTCGTATGCTAGTCGTGACCAGTCACCAGTCTTTATTTGTTCAATGACCGGCTTCTTCTCGCCATCTTAATCAGCCGTATACATAATCCAGCTTTCCGCCCTCTTCCTCTCTAAAGATTTAGCTGCTCCAATTTTGCACAGTAGATAATTTTACTCAATTAAAATTCAATGTATCTGTCACAGATATTTCAGCATCAGGGATGCATTGTCTTTTTTTTTTAATTTTTTTTTTAAGGCAGTAGCATTGGAGTGTTAACGTGTGTGTAGATAAGCATTAATCCACAGCTACGTCGTGATAAAAGGGAGAGGTTGGGGGGTGAGAAGTCACATATGTCAAATTTAATCAGAGCTCGGAGCTTTTTCTTTATTAGAACAATAAGACCGACAACAATCAAGGGCAGCGGCAGCCATGGTGTTAATATCACATCACAGTTCGCCTATGGGGTGAGTCTGCTTGTATTCTTGTATCCCTAATCACCCCCTCCTGCTGCCCCCCCACCAGCACAAGAGGACACTGTTGAGGCATTGATAAAACCTGCGTTTCCCTTACGCTGCCTCTACATAAGAAGGGTGTACTCTAAAAAGGGCTTCTTCCCACTTCAGAAAGCCATTTTGCAACACTAAGCTACACACGTTTTTTTTTTTTTTTTGCAGATTCTAAATGTTTGTAAGAAATACAAATTTCAATGATTTTTCATTGTAACTTTTACGACCAGTTTTTTTTTTTTTTTTTTACTTTTTACATTGGTAACATGTTTTTCCTGACATTTTTGACCCCTTTAAAGAAGCATTCTGGAAAAATGCCAGGAACTAAATGCTAAGCAAAAAAAAATACACTGACCCAAAATATGGTAATGAAAATGGCAAAACCCAACACACATCAATTGACTATTGACTTCCATGTACAAAAAATAAAAAATGCTAGACGAACAATAATGCGCTGGTTTACTATTCTAAATGGACCAGAATTCTCACTGAACTTGCATCACAAAATTGGCGTACATGATTCACACAACTTTTATGAGTTGTGCAAAGGTGATGTGGATTGAAAACACTGTGCTTTAAGGCTATGTTCCCACACAGTATTTTTCAGGGCTGTGGAGTCGGAGTCGGAGCTAGTTTTGGCTGGAGTCGGAGTTGGAGTCGGATCTAGCTTTGGCTGGAGTCGGAGTCGGAAAAATAATGAACCGACTCCAGCTTTAAAAAAATCTTTAAATATGAACTTTACAAGTTTTGCTCATGAATATATATTATGAGCAACATTCTAATAGGACACTGGTATTACATAAGGACGGTCTGGGAAAATATCAGTAATAGGACACTGGCCCTATTAGATAAGGGTGGTCTGGGGATATATCAGAAACAGGACACTGGCCCTATTACATAAGGGTGGTTGGGGAATATATCAGTAATAGGACACTGGCCCTATTACATAAGGGTGGTCATGGAAAAGTTGTCAGTCACTATTTGGCAGTTTGTTTCTAAGCTGGAAGAGTCCATTGTGTGGGGGGAGATCTGTGTTGTTCTCTTCCTGGATGCTGGATGACTGTATATGAGCAGCAGTGTAATATACAGGAGGAGGAGGAGGAGGAGAAGACATAAGTAGTGTAGCTGTAACCTCTGTCCCTAGTGTGGTGTTTTCTCTCTGGGAGAAGATTGTGTGTTTTTCTTCCGTGTTCTATGGCTGCAGCTGTGTGTGTGTGTGTGTGTGTGTGTGTGTGTGTGTGTGTGCGTACTATGGCTGCAGTAGGCTGTGTGTGTGCTATGACTACAGCAGGCTGTGTGTGTGTGCTATGGCTGCAGCAGGCTGTGTGTATGTGTGCTACGGCCGCAGCAGGCTGTGTGTGTGTGTGTGTGTGTGTGTGTGTGGTGCGCGCTATGGCTGCAGCAAGCTGTGTGTGTGCTATTGCTGCATCAGGCTGTGTGTGTGTGTGTGTGTGTGTGTGTGTGCTATGGCTGCAGCAGGCTGTGTGTGTGTGTGCTATAGCTGCAGCAGGCTGTGTGTGTGTGTGCTATAGCTGCAGCAGGCTGTGTGAGTGTGCTATGGCTGCAGCAGGCTGTGTGTGTGTGTGCTATTGCGTGCTCCCACAGTGACCTTCTATATCACTGTGTGACCCCTCTCTATATCACTATGTGTGACCCCCTGTATATCACTATGACTGACCTATATATTACAGGGATCTGGCACTGTTAGCAGTATTTCTGTGTGTATGGTGAATATTTAGTTAGAAACATAGAAGACTGTTAGCAGGAAAAGACCACCTGCTCCATCTAGTGTAGTTCTGAGTTGTTCAGGAAATGGAGGCTGGAGACTGGCTGCATCCACTGCACACACAGGAGAAGCTGCTTTATATCTTTCCTTATTCCCTCAGAAGTCGCCCCAGGATCATGTAGGACATTAGGGAGAAGCTGCTGAGCCAGTGTGATAAATAACTCCCCTGGTATATGACTGGCCATTTATGAAGGAGCAGGAGTCGGAGTCGGTCCTGATAAAATTCAGTAGTCGGAGTCGGAGCTGCGGCTTACCGACTCCACAGCCCTGGTATTTTTGCTCAGTATTTTTCAACAAAAAAAAGGAGTGGACTGAAAACACAGAAAGGCTATGTTAAAGTGACTGTACCACCAGGCCCAGGCAGAAGCACTGGAGGCGAGCCGACCCACCCTTAGTGGGAAGAAACCCTAGCCCCTCTATGATAGGGTTCCATTGATTCTAATGGAGTCACGTCATGGAGGGGCTGGAGTTTCTTCCCACTAAGGGTGGGGGTGGCCCGCCTCCAGTGCTTCAGCCTGGGCCTGGCAGTACAGTCACATTAACATACTGTTGAAATTTAGTGGATGGCAGCCATTTAATGGCAAATAACAGCCATTTTTTTTTAAATAACAGTAATTATTTTCCAAGTAAATGGTGGCCATCCACTAAATTCCAACAGTGTGTGAACATAGCCTTTCTGTATTTTCAATCCACTCCTGGTTTTAGTTAAAAAATACTGACCAAAATACTGTGCAAAAATACTGGGTGGGAGCATAGCCTAAGGCTATAATCACACTATGTAAAAACAACACACGTATTTCGGAAACAACGGCCGTTATGTGCACAATAATGGGCAATGTTTTTACATAGTGTGAACATAGCCTAGGGCCACATTCACACACTGTATTTTTGCAGTACACAATGGCCTTTGTTGCAAGTTGCAATGGCTGTATACACTACAGCCATTGTTCTCTGTAGCCACACAAAATAATGGACAGGTCTATTTAGTACTTTGTACGGACACTATTTAGTGAACAGAGGCCATACAAAATAGACTGTGCTCATAGTGTAAAGTACGGCTCCCAGCCGTACTTTACACTGTGGTTTATAGTAAATTGCAGTACAGACACACCTGAATGTGCCCACATTCCAATTGAAATCAAATGATGTTTATCTGGCTTAAACTGCAGTATCGGCTGTTGTTATAACTAGAATAAAGACTGATCACAAATTTACAACGCCTCACCCCAAACTCCAGCAAGGGTTCAAGGGGCATCTATCTCAAAGAGGAACACTGTGGTCCCTGAACTTACAATGGCCTCAAGTTACAATATTTTCAACATACAACGATCCTTTCTGGACCATCGTAACTTGAAACCAGACTCAATATACAATGCTACAGACATTCAGGATCTAACCGTTGTGCCACCCATCAGCAGCTTTTGCAGGGCTAAAACAATGTGGAATTCCAGACAGTCAATGGGAGAGACAAATGCCCCACCCACCCGTGGTCAAATTCAGTGGAAGGAACAGGAAACAGATATTTAACATGACAAATCGCAAGCAGAGTGGTCATGTGACTGAGCCTGAGAATAGAGCCCGAACTTAAAGTAATGACAGTTCTGCACCTTTCTACTGCATTGGCAATGTACTCCAGGAAGTGACTGAAACTGACCAGAATGTGATCCACTTCATCTCAGACTCTGAATGCTGCCCCCGCCCCAGGCAAGACGAAGACCATAAGACTCATCTTAGCTTCGGGCCTGGCTTTGTGTAAGGACTACACATAAGCCACACCCCTTCAATTTCTTAAAAAATGATTCTATCCAAAATGCATTTTAGCACTAAATATGCGGACAGAGGTCAACAAAAAGGTGGTGAAAAGGACGGCCTCTTTCTCCCCTCCATTGTCTCTGTTCATGTCATGAAGACGCTCCTCCCAATAAGCCTCTGGAGCTCCACAGGGTATAGGAACTGCAATGTATACTAGAGAACTGTGGATAAAGCCACCTCTGTGCTGGGCAAAAGTAAAAACAATGCAACAGCATTGTCCCCCTTTTCGTTAACTGGTTACAAGTTCTGTATCAGCACATGTGCCAGATTTGTTGCAGAAATTTTTGTGACCTAAAAACGGATTAATATAATGACCAGATTTACTAATCCTTTTCAAGATGTTGAAAACGAATTCTCAGTGGCTCAAGCTATATAATAAATTTGGTAAGCATTTTGTCTAACTTTATACCCTCAATTGGTTGTACATGTTTTTGCATTTTTAAGCCACACCCTCAGCGGCCTGAAGATACAGCCGCAGCCAAAGAGCGGGACAGTGTCAGCCCGGGTTAAAGTAGGTGAAGATACCAGATGGCACAGTGGCGCAGATGGTATGTATGTATTGACTGTGTCAGGGGCGTAACTAGAAATGGGTGGAAACTTTTGATTGGGCCCAACATCCCCTCATAAAGTGGCCATATAGAGTTCTGCTCACAAGTGATGTCAATCTTGCGTCGGAGTGCTGGGGCAGAAGCAGTGCCTTGTGGCCAGAGGCAGAAGGCTGCCTTCAGCCCCAAGAGCCATTGGCCCTGACCCTGTCAATCACAGCCCTGCACTTAGCTATGAGCGCCCATCAGGAGTGCCATTTGCAGCACCTGGGAGGCCCTCTCTGCCACTGGGTGCTGCAATCAATAGAAGCTTCCATTGATTGCAACAGGTCCTGTAGCAGCCGCTATGGCGGTAGTTTCGCCCCTGGATTGTGTGCTAAGCATCTGGAAAGTGGCAGCACAGATATATGCATATCTGTACTGCCAGTTTCCCTTTATTAAATAGCTGCATGAACAATACAGGGATTGTTTGTGCGGCCCGGACACTCAATTAATTGTGCCATGTTAAAAGGCACTGTAAGTGAACACTGATCTCGCTGACTGGAACTCATTTGTAGCCACAGGTGGCCAGGAATCAGTGTGTGGCTGCGGCGGGGCAGCGCACTGATTGGCTAAGCGGGACAAGCAGATGCCGGGAACCCCCGAAGCAAGCCGGAGCTGGGAACAGGTGATGTATGCTCCGGCCGGCGGGGGGTTGACTTACATACTTAGAGTCTCCTCAGACGTTTAATGAGATAGATACAGTGACACTATTGAAAAGAAACATTAGGTGATGCTATACTGATAATATTCCTGGAATATCTGGTGATATGAGCTTATACTGTATAATGGCCAGCGAGTTCCGAAAATCACGATAAACTGGGCAGTATGGAATGCACCCAAGCCCAAACCAAATGGGTGTTGAATACATTTACAGTTATCCTTTAGTGAAAAAAATAAATAAATATAGTTAGTTGACATTTTTTCTATACTTCATAATCCATAGAAAAGCATCATTAAAATCAGATATAAGTGATGCAACCATATCTTTACACTGACAACACTTGTATGGTCTGGTTTTTAGTTTATTCTCGGAGAACACACACTCTGGCATTAGCTTCCAATCATGTTGTAATATAATAGCACTAATCATGATGAGCACAGGACGAGACAGTAGTGTTGTTTAAACTTTTTGGCTGGAGGCTGGAATTTTAATGGGAGTGTTTAGATTGTTATCAGTGAGACTTGAAGCCTGTGACATCACTGAGAGGAGAGGGAACCACAGCTATGTCCAAAAGTCACTGCAGAATTTGTACATTGATTTTATTTTTATTTTTTTACATTACTTTGTATAAATATACATATCTGATAAAACACATTGGCCCAGATAGATCCATTGTGTAAAATGGAAACTGGTGCAAACTACACATAGCAACCAATCACAGCTTAGCTTTCAGCTTTGGTAAAATAGAAGGCTGAGCTATAATTAGTTGCTATAGGCCAGTGCTTCCCAACCTTTTCCACCTCGGGGCACCCCTTGGAAAAAATTTTTAGCTTTGGGCACCCCTACTAAATAATGTTCTACAAAATAGGAAAACGGTCATACAGTGACTCACAGGTGCCCCCAGAGGTGCCCCCATGAACTAATAATGCCCCCAAAAGTGCCCCCTACGAACTAATAATGCCCTCAGAGGTGCCTCTAAAAAAACCCATCCTACTCACCTAATCGCGCTGTGTGGCTGCAGGCAGCAGCTCTCCTCCTCTTCTGGCTCCATCTTGCGAGCCGCAGGGACGGGACCTTACAGGGCGGTTACATCCCGGGGTCCCGTAGGCTGCTGGTATGAAGTGCCGGCAGCCTATGGGAGGGAATGCAGGAGGAGGACGCTGACAGGTCCTGCTCCTGCATTCTGCTCGCTTTAATGTTCCGCCCACTCACTGTGCGGGCGGAACATTAAAGCGATCTGTGCATCCCGAGAAGCTGCGCGGCCGCAGCTTCTCGGGATGCTTAAAGAGACAGTGCACATTTCCCACCGGGATCCCGCGGCACCCCTGGCGGGTTCTCCCAGCACACCTGTGTGCCGCGGCACCCCGGTTGGGAAACGCTGCTATAGGAAGTTTATACAAGTTTCTATTTTACACAAATTTTGGTCATAAATTCTAGTGCATACAGCCCAGATAGCTGGAAATAAGAATTATGGGGTAAACTTTGGAACAAAATGTTATATCGAGTAAAGGAAGGTTATTTTAAACATTTAACCCCTGAGGATACTGCTGCTTTATTTTTGAACTACTTAGTTCCAAAATGACCAAATGTCACCAAATGTTTTTTGTTTTCGGATAAATACAGAATGGTTTCAGCTGTTTCTCTGTATTTTTCCCTTATTATGTAGTTTACTTTCTCTTGCATTCATACAGTAAAACGCTTGTTAGTGTACATACAAGCCCCAACCTCTATGTGATAAACAGTTGCAGAATGACACTGACCTTGTAAACATTGGAGATTCTAAGGATGATGCAAATATAACATTCCCACTACTTTCAAAGACAAGGTCAATGGGTAGAAGGTTCCTTCTAATAATGTCCTATAGTGAAATATTTGGCTTACCATATGCCATTAGCTTTACACCATTACATCTTAAAAAGTACCATGGAAACATTTTCTGCTTGAAACGTTTCAACCGTGTGTCATAACAGATCAATAATAACAATACAAATTGCCTATCTAAATAAGAAACATTATTGACAGGTTGTTTCCATTATAACCCAGCAAAGCAGCTGGTACGCACATTATAAAATTGAAAGGCTAAGGTTTACAATGGTGATGTTAGGCAGGTTAAAGGGGTTGTCCAGCGAAAATCTTTTTCTTTCAACTGGTTTCAGAAAGTTATATGGATTTGTAATTTACTTCTATTTAAAAATCTCCAGTCTTCCAGTACTTATCAGCTGCTGTATGTACTGCAGGAAATAGTGTTTTCTTTTCAGTCTGACACAGAGCTCTCTGCTGCCATCTTTGCCTGAGACAGGAACTGTCCAGAGCAGGAGAGGTTTTCTATGGGGATTTGCTGCAGCTCTGGACAGTTCCTGTCTCAGACAGGGGTGGCAGCAGAGAGCACTGTGTCAGGCTGAAAAGAAAACAACATTTCTTGCAGGACATACAGCAGCTAATAAGTACTGGAAGACTGGAGATTTTTTTAAATAGAATTCAAATAAAAATTACAGATCTATATAACTTTTTAAAACCAGTTGCTGTGAAAGAAAAATATTTTCACCGGATAACCCCTTTAACACAGCACATTGAGACATGGATGCTTGTTTATTTTTAATTTTTGGTTTTCCCTTATACTGTCTGTGGGGTCCATATCTACAAAGCTAGTGATATGTAGACACTGTTCATCCTTTACAAAGAAGTTCCTTCTCTGAGCTAAACAATCATAGACTAGCCACTAACTGATAAAGGCGGCCCCCATCTCTGTCTTTAGCAGCTGTAGAGTATATTGCAAAAGGGCCAGGGTGTAAGCTCAGTAATACCATGTGGTACTTGCCAGACCCAGTGCAGTGGCAGCTAATGCCACCATGGACATCTGTTACCACACCAATAGGTGGCGCTGCGCTAGGCAATGCCCAAACTGCAACGTATGCATTTTTGAAAGAATATTTTTTTTTTACCTTTATTTGTGTTAAAAAGGGTTAAAGAGAACCAATCATGGCCGAAATTAATTTTTTTTTTTTTTTTTTGCTAATTAGCTGTACATTAATATTTTATTAATATTTGTAATTGGAATTATTTAATTTTACGCCCGCGTTTTTACAATATACACATTCTCTTTTCCAGGAAGCTCCCAGCATGTCGAGCGGCGGGAAGGGCTCCCATGAGCCTTTGCCACCGCTCTGTAAATACACAGTGATCCCGCACTATACAGCGCGAGATCGCTGTGTATGTCTATTCTAACTGGGCCTATTAGTCTGTCCCTGAAGATACAGACTGCCTGTGCAGTCTGCATCTTATGCGTTTACCTAATCCTGTATAGCGGAGCAGTAAGGGCGGGTGGCGGCCATCTTGATGACGTCACTGGTGCGTTCCAGCGCTGGAACGCAAGGGACGTAATCAAGATGGCGCCCGGCTTAACTGCACCGCTACAGAGGACTGGGTAAAGTATAAGATACAGACTGCAAAGGCAGTCTGTATCTTCAGAAATAAACTACATGAAGATACAGACTGCCTTTGCAGTCTGTATCTTATACTTTACCCAGTCCTCTGTAGCGGTGCAGTTAAGCCGGGCACCATCTTGATTACGTCCCTTGCGTTCCAGCACTGGAACGCACCACTGTGACGTCATCAATATGGCTGCCCCCGCCCTTACTGCTCCGCTATACAGGATTAGGTAAAAGCATAAGATACAGACTGCACAGGCAGTCTGTATCTTCAGGAATAGATTTAGGGAGAGATCATCTTTTATTATAGGGACAGTTAATTTCAGGTGATTGGTTCTCTTTAAGGATTGTTTTCAGGGCCTAAATTGAAGCAGTATAGATCTGCACTATTCGTAATGTATCCAATATTAAAATTTTAAACTTTAAAATGTTGAATGCACTTCATGGTAAGCAGCTGTGTGCTGGCAGCTATTAGAGCTGCTTAGACTGAAGTCATGCACTACACCTTTGGTGACATTAAACGTATTAAGTAGAGATAAGCGAACCGGGTTCGGGTTTGAATCGATCGGAACCCGAACGTTCGGTATTTGATTAGCGGGGGCTGCTGAACTTGGATAAAGCTCTAAGGTTGTCTGGAAAACATGGATACAGCCAATGACTATATCCATGATTTCCACATAGCCTTAGGGCTTTATCCAACTTCAGCAGCCACCGCTAATCAAATGCCGAACGATCGGGTTCGGATGGACTCGAGCATGCTCAAGATTCGCTCATCTCTAGTATTAAGCAATGCAAATTCCTTCAGAATCCGAACTTGATGATAATATTATATTATTAGGCACTATAATTCAACCTCAAACTTTGGTTGCGTTAAGCAATATTTATATATATAGTGACAGGAGCAAAATGTTCACTCACATTGTTGAATATTATTATACACATTTAGATAGATAGATAGATAGATACATTTTATCAAAGCTTTATAAAGAAGGAATAAAATAGAAAATAAAAAAAGAAATGATACAAGGGGCTTCTGTTTTTCCCCCACAAACAACGCTATACTTGTCTATAGACTGTCTGGTACTGCAGAAAAAAAGGATTTTCTTTGTACTCTCATACTACTCCTTTAAGCAAGAACATTAACATGTTCTCCCATCCTCCTGAGTCCTATAATGCTGTCAATTGGATGACTCACTTATACCAGAAGTTACATCCCAGAAAAAGTCATCTGGGACACTAGTGAAAACAAAGCTTGGCAGTGAAAAGGGAAACCTTTGATGTCCATATTTTTTTCTTTCTCTGCATTTCCCCCCCAAAAAATCCAAACCAATATTTTTTTAACTTGGGTCAATGTAAAATGAAACAAGATGACCAAGAGCATATAAATACACCTGCCTTACTGACACAAGGAATTAAGGTTTAGTTACCCCCACCCCAGCTGATGGCTGATCATTAGAACATCATACTAATACAGTAGTGGAAAACAAACCTCCAGGATCTCCACCCTTTACTGCATCTTGTAATCCTGCAGATTTCCCAAAGTTAGACAGCAGCGCTCCTCACAAGCTTGTGTACAGGGAATGTGTTACAAATCTAAAGAGAAGAATTTGTGAAATTCATCCACAAAATGTCTAAAAATATTTTTTTACAAATTCATAAAACACTACGCCCTTTGAGGCTGGACCGGCCTCTTACTTACACCTCAGAAGCCTTGAAACGCATGTTTTATGAATTTGTAGTAAACATTTTTATACTTTTTTTTTTTTTTTTTTTATACATGTGCTTACCCTGAAGACCTGCCCCCTAATACCTGTTGTTTGGAACAGAGGAAATGGCCGTAATACATGATACAGGAGAGGCTGTGGTCATTGGTTTTGCCTCTCACCATATGTGTTTGGAGACTTCTATCTTGCACAACACCATCAGGTAAGAGTCCTGCCAACACGACTTTGGGATATATCCCCTTTGCGATCTCATTTGAGATTTCTACACTATGGAACATTGTCTTTATGTATTCTAACGTACCTGTAGTAGCTTTTTGTCTCGGGGACGGGACTATGCCTAAAACTAGCTGTGCTTGGAAGAAGCCCTTTATCCCAAAGCAAATCTAACATGGCACGGGCCATCCTGACAGCTCCCCTTTAATTTCTAATGAGATGGATGAGGACAGTAATCAGGCAGGAGTGGTTTTAGCTCACTGAAAAGCACTTTACCTAAAGGATTTGTGGAGATCCTAACACATGTTGAGGGATATGCACTAAGACTGAGTTTTAATTCACAGTGAAAAGGGAAGATTGCTTTTACCTGATTGAGCATAAGTGGTCCCAGAATTATCTTCCCTGTGTTTATTCTTTCTCTGATATAAAGCTGTGCAAATAATGCATGGCACATACTATAAATCCCTTTAATTCCTTTATTTTAGAATGTGTTTGGTGAGGCTCTGAAGGTCATTCTGCATGTCTTTCCATACTGGGCCCCAGCATGAAAGAAGCCAGCTAATTATATTATCCTATTAGAGAGGTAGGGTAAGAGGGTACTCAGTGAGTTAGCTATCATATTGCCTAATATTGTACACCCACAAGTATTCCATAGTAATAACTGTCAGATAATCCTACAACCCACCATATGTACACTATCATTTCACTGATATTATGTTCAGGAGAAAAATATTACATTTCTCTCTGCACTGTATTGTGCACTTTGCGAAGAGTAGGTTAACAATATGTGCAATTTACAACCTTACCTTAAAGGGGTACACTGGAGAAAAATGTTTTTAAATAAACTGGTTTAAGAAAGTTATATAAATTTGTCAATTACATTTTTATTTTAAAAACTCAGTCCTTCCAATACTTATCATCTGCTTTATGTCTTGAAGGGAGTGGTCTATTCTTTCCAGTCTGACATCATGCTCTCTGCTGCCCCTGCTGTCTGTGTCAGGAACTATCCAAAGCAGAAGAGGATTATATAGGGATTTAGTACTGCTCTGGATAGTTCATGACATGGACAGATGTGGCAGTAGAGAGCACTGTATCAGAGTGGAAATAATACACCACTTCTTGCAGGACATGCAGCAGCTAATAAACACTGGAATACTTTTGTTCCTAAATTTGAATTAATCTGTATAACTTTCTGCCACCGGCTGTTTTTTTCCCCCTCTCTCTAGAGTATCCCATAAGATCCTCATATACTTTAAACAAAAGTTGTCTAACCCCATCGATTTGGATAGGAATGGACACTTGTCTGCTATATATGGGGGCAGGTGTATGGTCACCTTTACCAGTCACTACACTGGGAATGTAACTGAAGAACTTTGTTGATTGTATACACTTGAATTGTAGATTGGTTTGGAATAAAATGCAATGAAATGAGGTTTTACAAACATGGTGGAAGAGATTGAGAAGAGCACATATTAGGGGATGTCCTATATTTTGTAAACGTGCTAAAGAGCTTGTACTGGGGGTTTCACCCTTTTACAATACAGGGGTAAAATCGGTGACATCTTTGCAGAATCCCCAGCAGAGTTGCCTTGTATCTGCCACAGACTGGCAACAACATTTGCAATGCAAAGTGCCTTAAATTGTTGGTGCATCCAGGCGAGTTTTTAGGTCTATACCCAGGAAGGGGGTGATTAAAAGCAATAGACTACACTCTTCCTAATAATCTTCCTTGAATCCGTGCTGCTGCTCGTATTGTATAACTCTGCTGAGCAGCCATCTCTAGGGTTGTGACTTTGTAAGTCCCTTCAGCCAATCAGCGACTGAGGAGGGACACTGCTGCAGCCTATTACTGGCTGTGCAACGTCCAAACCCTAGAACCCAGAATTGGCTGCACAGTGTGTACATGTGGTAGGATACAGTCAGCATGGGTGAAGGTGACAGTAGGTTACAGTTTTTAATTACCCCCTCCCAGGGCATATAACTTAAAAACTCCCTGGCCTGGACAACCCCCTGACTACAATTTGTAATGAGTGTCGGACTGATTTCTAGGTCATGAGGAATCTTTACATTCAGATTCTGAAGATCTGTTATATGTCACATTAATTTACGCTCCATTCAAAGGACAGGAGAGGGAATATACTTTACTTACACTCTCACACGGCCGTTATTAATACATATATATTTAAAGTCTGTAATTGAAGAAAGAATTCATTTAAAATACAGCAGTTGCTTAAGACGCTGCAATTCATGTATTATTCATTAAGGGAAAAGAATAAAGGTACTCTAGATGAAAACATTCATTAGTATGAATTACATGAATACATCTTCTTTATTGTGTTTCTGAAGTGTTTACTGATGTTTTCATTCTAATGCTGAAGACCTTGATTACTGTAAATCAGAATTGTAATATATAGCTTCAATATGCACATAAGAAACTAAAATTAATTTATTAAAAAACTTAAAAATCTAAGACATATGGAAAATGATACTTGGCAATAAAAGCTAGGGACGCAATGTGGTCTACAAAACCTACTTCTTTATCCGTGTATTAATGGTCTCAGGACAGGAGCCCTTCCCATTTACCTTATGATAATATATACGGTATGTAAAGATGTAATTTGTTCATCTAAGGAGAGCCCATGCCTTCAAATGAAGTTTCAACCTTGGAGTCTTTTAATAAATATGTAGATATAAGAAAATGCTCCCTTAGATGATAACCTCCAGGGCTGCAAGGAAACTTGAAATCCTTGTAGCTGCCCTTCAGATTAGTTAATCACCTGTGGCAAGCTTTAACCTGTCAACCAAGTACAGATCTTCAAGGGAGCCTTAAACGTCCCAGTGTGTTATTATCGGACCGCTAAAGGGAGTGCCCTCAACTATAATAGCCATTTGAAAAATTCTTGAAAAATTTCTCTAATTTAGTTCTAAGGTTGGAGCCGACTTTAAAGGATACATCCAATTTATTCTTTCATTGCAAGCGTCTTAAACATGAACAGACTAAAAGTCTAATGTAAAAGTTTGCTATCATTTACTGTATACAGTTACTTTACAGACCTATGTGTCTCCAAGGTTACAGACTACAAAACAACCCTGTCAAGTCAGTTATATACTCTTTCATCTTTCCTTTACTTTTTAATAATAAACTTTTAGTAGATTAGGAAAAAGTAGGATATAGATGAAAGAGAATGACCCATGACTGCAGGATATGATTACACAGAGTTTCTTGTATCCTATAACAATGGAGACACATCGGATTGCCTCGGAGATGGAGGAATAAAATGGTAAGAGATGCAAATGTATACATATTCTTTAAAGGGAATCTATCGTCAGGCTAGGGCATCCTCACCTACTGATGGATTATTACAGAGGACATTAGGAAAGGGCGAATAGCGGTGCATCATTTTTATGACATATATGCTAATTAGGCCGGTCGGTGCACTTGAAGCAGTCTGGTCACCTGCCCCACTCCTCTTACCATGCCCCTAAAGGGGAACTCCAGATAACGTAAACTTGTTTTCTATTAAAAGTACATTAAAAGTTATATAGATGTGTCTATATAATGTATTACCGTATCTGCCACACTGGTAGCTGATTGACATCCAGGAAGTGAAGAAAACTGGCCTCTGTGCCAATCCACATTGTCTCCTGCTCCTTCTGCTCCCCCCCCCCCCCTTAGGAGACAAATCTTCCGTGCCTCTGTCTCACATTGTGTGTGTTTGCTGAGGACAGGCTGATGATGCAGACAGGGGGAAGGGTGTGATGTCACAGGAGGCTTGGTTCAATCCCTCAATCCCCTGAGTGATTCACCATCTCTAAACAGCCCCTCACTACACCTGAGCAGGCAAGGAGCAACAGAAGCAGCTACTGCAACATCACTGATGTTTGTCTGCAGTGAAATTAGGGCTGTGTTCACACATGTTGGAGTGTCATTGCAGTATTGCAGCGTCTTCAAAGAAATGATGCAGTAACACAATTAAATGATGGTAAACAGTATATCCCATGTAAGATAATATTAGATAAAGTCCTTATTGTGGGGCTCAACTTTAAAGATAAGATCCTTGATCATAATAAGTGCCTGGAGATAAAAAGAAAAAAAAAAGTAATTAAAATTCAAAAAGGTCTTAACTTTATTCCAATATTGGCGTTACAGATAGTAACAGTGTGCTGTGTGGTGTTATAGGTAGAGAATACAGCATGGGTCTCCAGCTGTTGCAAATCTTTAGCTGTTCAGGCATGATGGGAGTTGTAGTTTCACAACAGCTGGAGGGCCACAGTTTGGAGAACCATGGAATACAGTGTACTGCGAGGTGTTACAGGTAGAGAATATAGTGCGCTGTGTGGCTGGGACCACAATGAAATGATAAAGTAGTGCAATTAATTCAGCAACACAATGAAAATGCAATGTGTAACACAGCCTAGATGTTCTGCAACAGCTTTGGGCGGGGGATGGGCAGGGTGGAGGACTGTGATGAACAGCTGAGGGAAACTATGTACCTCAACCAGGAAGTACAGGCACACAATACAGAACAAAGCCCCCCCCAACAAATGAATTTTTGGTAGTTTCAAAACTGGGATAGACAGGTAAGCAATGCTATATGCTTCTGCAGCCGTTTTTATTTTAACCTCTACCTGGAGTTCCCCTTTAATGAATATGCAGGTTGCAGCTCTGCAGTGGCCATTTCTGTGCATGGCAGGGTAAAGGACTGCATCTGATGCACCAAATGGCCCAATCAGCGGCACAAATGGATTGTCAACAATCGGCACTCCAACTGTATCTGTGGCGCGGTGCATGAAGCCAATCATATAACAAAGATGAATAAATCCCAGCACTCGCTATGCTCTCCTTCTCCTACCTACATTGGTCTTTATCAATGGTAGGTCAGAGAAGCAGAGCATAGCGAGTGTCAGGACTTATTCATCTTCCAATCAACAGCACTGCAGCCAAAGCGCAATATTAAAGGCAGGGACTAAACAACAATGTGCAGTAGTGATTTTAATGCGTCATTAGACAGGTCTCTTGACCGTTTGGTTCCCCCAGCCACTCATAATAGATCTCTCCTGGATTGGGCTACTGCCAATAATCTGACAGAGATCTGGCGATGGCGAAATCCTTGTATCCGCCAATATTCCTGCCATTCCGCTACTGCGGGCTCCGTCTCGCATATCGACCTGGCCTTTGCAAACACAGACCTTCTTTCGCAGGTGTCTAAGGTTGATTATTTGCCACGGGGGATATCTGATCATGCCCCTTTGCTCGTTATCCTTACGCAGTCCAATGGAGGCCTGCCCAGGTCCTGGCGTTTAAACCCAATTTGGTTAGCAGCTGCACGCATTGCTCAGGACACGTCCAAAGCAATTGATAATTACTGGAGAGACAATGAGGGGTCTTCTAATCCAATCATTGAATGGGACACTCTCAAATCTGTAATACGGGGTGTTCTGATTAATGCAATAGCAACTCATAGGAAAGAACTGTCTTCTAAACGCACCGCACTTGAATCTAAATTGGTGACAGCAGAGGCAGCATATATTCGGGACCCCACAATGGAAAATAAGGCACACTGGCTACAGGCACAAAAAACATATAATATTCACCTTACTGAGTATACTCAGAAACGGCTGTTAGCACACAAACAATCTGCGTTTGCAGGGAGAGACAAAAATGGGAGAGCGTTGGCGTTCCTGGCCAGGATGGAGACACCAAAAACAGTAGTGGCAGCATTACGCTTGGAAGATGGTACAGTTGTGACTGAGCCACAAGTTATATGTAACCAATTTGTACAATATTATTCCCAGCTATATGTCTCACGCGCTAGAGCCTCGAGGGAGAGCTTGCTTGCCTACTTGGACGGGGTTGCTCTGCCCTCTCTGTCTATTTCTGACCAGTTAGACCTTAATGCTCCTATCACAGAGGCGGAGATACAGAGAGCTATCACTCAACTAGCACCCCACAAGGCTACTGGCACGGACGGCTTCCCGGCAGAGTGGTATAAACAATATGTGGAGCAACATAGCCCTAGACTGTTGACATTGTTCACCCATGCCCTTGAGTCGTCCACCCTACCAGACTCGTTCTACAAGGCCACTATTGTGGTGATCTATAAAGCTGGGAAGCCGCCGGACCAATGCATCTCATATCGTCCGATCTCTCTTATTTATCTGGATGCCAAAATTCTGGCAAAGGTTCTAGCGATAAGATTGGGCGCAGTGATCTTGTCCATAGTGGGAACAGACCAATCCGGATTCATGCCAGGCAAAACGACTGATATCAACATTAGGCGTCTTTATACCAACCTCCAATCGAGCCACGACAATGCTGGCAACAGAGCGATCGCTTCTCTAGACAATGAAAAAGCCTTTGACTCAGTGGAATGGGAGTTTATGTGGCTAACACTGAAGCGGATGGGTATTCCTAAAAATTTCCTTAAGTGGCTTCAGGTACTATACAAAAGCCCAAGGGCCAAAGTGCTGGTTAATGGATGCCTGCCAAATCCCTTTCCACTGGGTCGTGGCACCAGGCAGGGGTGCCCTCTTTCGCCACTGCTGTTTGCTTTAATTATGGAGCCATTGTAGAGTCTGATCAATAGCAGCATGGCGATTGAGGGTTGGACTATTGCTGGCATCACTGAAAAATTGTCTCTCTATGCCGACGACATGCTGGTGTACTTGGCGGATCCGGGTCCTTCACTGGAAGCACTACTACAGACGGTTGACAAGTTTGGGTCCTACTCTGGGCTTCGAGTGAATTGGTCCAAATCTGTACTATACCCGGTGGACTCTGTGGATCCCACCTCCATCACAGCATCCTCCTCCCTTACAGGGCAACACCGATTCCTTTGCCAAAAGCCCACTTTGTAGCCCTGGACAGACTCCTGACACCATTCCTGTGGAGCGGGCGCCCACCCTGACTAGCTAGAGCCACATTGAAGGCCCCATGGGAAAAGGGTGGCTTAGCCTTGCCCGATATGTATGCATACTACATGGCTGCCCAGTTGTCATATGTAGCATGGTGGGTCAGAGTAGATGCAAATAACCCTGCAGTGGTACTAGAGGCGGCCTTAACTGGTTCATATGAGGCGCTCACAAAATTTATTTACAGAAAGGGCACTGAATATATTCCACACCCTACTACTAATATGGCCATCACACTTCAGGTGTGGAATAGACTAGCTGAACCTTACCCCAGGAATGGTGAGGAGAATTCTTGGTCGCCCTATATTCCCTTATGGATGAATGGCCATCTCCCAGAACTATTTAGTCTTCCAGATTTTACCTTTTGGGCCCAGCGGGGACTTAAATATTTGGCCCAGTTGTACCCAGAAGGTGTCTTCTCCACTTTCGCAGACCTTAAGCAAAGATTTAATCTTCCTCAGTCTGCCTTATTCCGATACTTTCAGTTAAGACACGCTTGCAGAGTACAGTTTGGGGGGGAACGCATTACATTGGATTGTGGACTTTGCTTTAGTTTATACCTTGCTGCCACATCCTGGGCACCCTTGCTTCGTTAGACACTCTGTTGCATAGGCCGCTGTATAATAGTGAGTTGACCTGCATATTTTCCTTTGATCTGAGGGTTGAAATGTACTACTGCTGTACCCTTTTGCTCACTAGTATGGATGTTTTGTCTCTGTTGCTATTAGTTTATGCCTTTTACTGTTAAATCTTAAAAGCAATAAATAAAACCTTTAAAAAAAACAAAACAATGTGCAGTAGTGCAACAGTTGCATTTAGAGGTGTAGTCTTCATGAGGTGAGGAGATCACCTCCTCTCAGGCAGTGGATCTTCCTAACTGCAGGGGAACAACCAACCCACTCTGCAAAAAATGAACACCCACACAGTTCCATCAGCATTAAAAAAAAAAAAAAAAAACTATGGCGCTTAAAAAATAGCGACACAAAGCCAAATGTATTTTTAAAAACTGTAAGAAAAAGTAGTAGAATGTAAAACAATATAAATTTGATATCTCTGTAATATTAACCAAAAAGAAAAACATTAATGTTGCTGAATATCGTATCAACAAAACACCCAAAAAACATTGGTCCAATGTACAATATTAATTGGTTCCAGGACGACCATTGTATGCTAAACAATATTGTATTTTGAGGCCAAAAGATTTAAAGTAAAATAAGCAGATAACTAAGGCTGGGTTCACACTACATTTTTGCAATCCGTTTTTTGCAAAAAACAGATGAAAAAAACGGATGGAAAAAAACAGATGCAACTGTGTGCATCCGTTTTTTCATCGACTCCCATTATTTAAAAAAAAAAAAAAAAAAAACGGATCCTTTTTTTTTTTCTTTTATGGACACAAAAACATGGTCGACCATGTTTTTGTGTCCGTAAAAACAACCGCATCCGTTTCGATCCGTTTTTTTTTTTTTATAATGAAAGTCAATGGAAAAATGGATGCACACAGTTGCATCCGTTTTTTGCAAAAAACTGATTGCAAGAACGGATTGCAAAAACGTAGTGTGAACCCAGCCTAGTATGCATAAATCAAAACCTTACATTAAACAGTCAGAAGGAGCTACGGAAGCTGTAAATTACTGTCTATGTAGATGACTGGAGAATTTACAGAGTCCTGGACAGGTGCCCTCACCTTGTGCCCAAAGGAGCAACTTGTACAGAACATATAGTAAAGGAATGGGGAACCTTAGACCCTCCAGCTGTTGCAAAACTACAATTCCCATCAGCTTTAGCTGTCCAGGCATGATGGGAATTGTAGTTTTGCAAAAGCTGGAGGGCCGAAGGTTCCCCATCCCTGATGTAGTATGACACTATACTGTAGAAAGGCGCTACTAGACAGAAAATTAGTGGTTATTAGCCAAATAATGTCAGTTATTATAAAATAACGTCCATTAGTAGTCGTACATAATGGCCGTCCAATAAAATTGACTGTAATTTTGACGATGTGTAAATATAGCCTAATATTGCTTCTGGGTAGGAGAGACTTACTGTTTCCTAAATTTAGAGAAACCCTTGGCAGAAATCTAGTGAGTAGTGGGCTGTGCGTATGGCTGATTATTCTTTTTTAATTATGTTTTGTTTTTTGGGTGTTTGTTATTACAATAACTGTTGATAGCTGTTGGTACATTATTCTAGTTCAGGCCCTTTTGGGTGTGGTTATTTTTTGAAAGTGAAACAATGGTGAAAAAAAGTGTGTGAACAACTAAAAGCAACATCTGTCAAAAAATGTGTGCAAATAATTGTCACGACCATTAATTTAAAGCGTAACTGTCATGTTTTTTTTTTTATTGCAGAAATCAGTAGTATAAGCGATTTTAAGAAACTCTGTAATAGGTTTCATCAGCCAAAAAAGCCTCCTTCTGTACTCAAGAAGCAATTTCCCAGCCTCCCCCCCTGACTTCTTATCTGTGCATTATCAGGCAAACACGTCTTCATTACAGAGAAGCCAGTGAAGACGGGCTCTGCTCTCTCCATTGTAAGCCTATGAAGGGGGGAGGGGCTGAGGGAGATGAGGGAGCAGGAAGAAGTGACATGAAGGTCAGCTGTTTGTAGACTCTCTGGGCACCTAAACCGCAGGATTCTGGGGTCAGAAAGATCAGTGCTTATCTATGAACTTACTGAGAGAAGATTGCAGGGTGTTGTGCTTTGCAGGACTGCTCCGTGCTCAGTCACTCCTAACAGCCCCTCCCCTCTCCATAGCCACATAATGGAGACAGAAATCCTGCTTCTTGTGATGTGAGGGGGGAGGCTGGGAGATTGCTTTTTCAGTACAGAAGGAAACTCTTTTAGTACATAAAACCTATTACAGAGTTTCTTAAAATCGCTTGTACTGTTGATATTTAATGTTTTCAGAAAAATGGCCCTGAAATGACAGTTACGCTTTAAAGTCCATGCAAACAACATCCTGTGTGCATTGGGTGGCCGTCATTCCATTCAATCCATTGCATTGACTTCAATTATAATTCGGTACTAACAGATGTTATTTTAAAAAGAAAAAGCGGATGCCTTTTCTCTCAGTTTTTTTTTTTTTTTTTGTACACAGTGTGAACATAGCCATACAGTGTCCGTATGATTATTTGGAATCATATAAACATTTCAAAGTTTTTATGTCATCTGCAATTTTAAATTGTCATACCTTATACCCCAAAGTGTTGCCAGTTTGGGGGGGGACTCATATGGCGACATTGCCTGAAAGTAAAACAGTAATTGCTCTTGGATAAACAATAAAAATAAAGAAATAATAATAGAATGAATGGAAAAAAAATAAGTAAAGAATAAGTAATTTCTATATATCCATGCTGTTGTTTTCTAACCAGTGACTCAAAAGCAACAATGACATTTGTGAGCTGCAGAGACTCACTTGCCATGATATGAGACTAAACAAACAGCATCATCAGGGTGCAGGTCGGATGCATTGAAGTGAAGTGCTTAACAATATTTTTGGTAGACTTTCTCTTATCTTTTTGAGTAATGTGAGTTAACACCATTCGTCTAAATGTGTCTCTCAAGTTAAAATGCTTGGGGATTTTGCTCTAAAATAAACCCTGCGGCTGAGTTCAATAGGTTTGCAGACAGGAGGTCTGGTGGACAAGTATAAAAATATCCAGCGACAATCAGCCTTCTGTTTTCTTCTTCTGAAATGTTCACTTGGGATAAGCCTTAAGAATGGATGTGCACGTTATTAAAAATTGTTTCATTGAGTATTTTATGCTACTATGCATTGTCATTAAATAATATATTGCAACTTTGATGCTGTGAAACACTTTACATAATCGGATTACTCATCAGATGAGCTTAAAGATGAACCCTCAGCTCTCCTGACATGTTGGTTTTAGGAAATATGTGGAGCATATTCCAATAATCAGACACGTTCTTTCCCAGAACTCAGCACTGTGCTCTGTTATTCTTCCTGGAAATAACCTAAGTGTTGCTATTCCACTTGTCAATGGGCATATCTCTACACACTCTGACGCTGTGTAATCAGTGCTGAGAGTAGTTATTTGTATAGGGGGATATCCTATCGACAACACTGATAAAGCTAAAAAAGAAAAATAGGGCATACCATTGGGTAAAAATATTTTCAGCAGAAATAGTCAAGGTACAGTAAGTAATGGAAAAAATCACCCTGGACACATCTAAACTCACATGTTTAGATATAGCAGGTACAAGCCGAACGCTAACAAAGGCGGCAGCTGTGCCAGCGGAGTCAAGGTGCGCTAGACAGAAACCAGTGTATGGACCCTATTACACCAAGTGACGTCTGCTGAATGCCGCTCTGTCAGCAGATCACCGCTATCCCCTGACAGGCTAGAAAGCAGCAGGACTCTTAAGCAGGAGTCACGGGCAGGAGTGCTGGAACCACAATGCTAGGATAAGCAATGCAGAGGCTCCAATGGCAGGGTATTTATAGGCAGTTGTTTGGTGCAACTAACCGACCAAAAGCACACTGCCCCTTCAAACTTCACAGAATCGGCAGTCAGAGGGGCAGGAAACAAGAGCGTGGGTGGGTAAGGTGCCTTGCCAGTCTGAAGGGGACAATGGAGATTGGGCGGAGCGGGAGTGGCCCGAAGCATGGGTCGCCACCGCAGCCATGATAGTCCTGGGTTACAAAACCAGTTAACCAGTTTACAAATGAGGATAAAACTGGTGCTGATGTGGAATCTTGTCCTACTATTGCTGGGATGTTTTACACATGAAGCAGCTCCTTATGTTCAGAAAGACTAAATAATTCAACTAATAGCATCTCATAGTGATGTCTTCCCACTGACAATTCCCAGCCCCATGGAGCTGACAGGACTTGGCACAACAGAGCTAAACAGAAGTGCAGAGCAGAGTAGCACAGTGCTGCTGGCCAGAGCAGCCAATGACTGTGGAGGTGCCATCCTACACGCAAAACAGGAAGTTAAAGCACACCAGCAGCATGGAAATGGGTAATTTTGGCAGATGAGAATACCCCTTTAAAAATGAAAATAAAATAAAAGTAAACCTGTCAGTAGGAATATTTAAGCCTTATTTACCTTGAGTTGAGTATTGGCACTAGAAAGGACAAACATGGTATGCCCATAATACTGATAAAAAGCCATGGGTTTATTTATACCCATTTGTTTTGCTGACAGGTCCACTTTAAGACTGAGACCTAGAGAGAGAGAGAGGAGTGGCTGCACCTCACACCCATGGTTCACACTGATGCCTCTCGGCTATATTAAAAAACCAACACTAGAATGTTGGTATATAATTTGATCAAACCATATTACCTCATGTACCGCATGCAGATCTTCTGGCAAACGAATCCCTAGCTAACCTAGGGACTGCTAACCCTGCAAAGCAAGCGCTAACAGGGGAGGGGGGGGACAGAATGGTTAGGGCTCACTGTCTTGTCCCTGCCTCCCCGTTCCTGACAGATTTTTTTCTGTCGATTTATATTGTATATTAAGCAAATTACAATAACGCTGGGTTAACACTATGTTTTTGCAATCCTTTTTTTTCCCAAAAAAATGAATAAAAAACAGATGCAACTGTGTGCATCCATTTTTTCATTGACTTCCATTATAAAAAAAAAAATCTGATCAAAACGGATCCGTTTTTTTTTTTTTTTTTTTTTTACGGACACGTAAAAAAAATTATGGATCAGCTTTGATGCGTTTTTTTTAATAATGGAAGTCAATGGAAAAAAGGATGCACACAGTTGCATCTGTTTTTTCATCCTTTTTTTAGTAAAAAACTGATTGCAAAAACAGAATGTGAACCCAGCTTAAGGGTATGATCACACAATGTAAAAACAGGGCAAAATACGTCCATAATTTCAAACAAAAATTTTGTCTGTAATAGCAAAACTATAATTTGCCCCACTGCCCTAATTTGACCTTGTGTAGGGCTATGTTTACGCACCATTAAAATGACAACAGTTTTTATTGGATGGCCTTCATTTAACAGCAAATAACGGCCATTGTTATAAAATAATGGCGTGTATTTGCCATTAAATAAAGGCCATCAAGTACATTAAAAAACTGAATATTTTGAGGATCTAACATATTAAAGTCTCTGGGGATAATAGATCCACAGTGTTTCTCATGCCAAAACTGACACGCTGTGGATTTTAGATCTGCACCAAAAAACAATTGCAGTGCAGCCTATACGCACATGTATTCCATAGTGTGTAACTGGGATATCTCACCCACTTTCCTGACACTGTAAATGATGCAATTTTTTAGCATAGGAATTCTGTGCAGTGTATTGGCAGCAAATATGCTATATGTGAACCCGGCCGGATACTGTCCAATTAGTCAGACTGGGTAGGAATACATCCTAGGATTTATTAAGGATCTGTATACTTCTCAGGAGAGCCTCAAATATAAGTTACTTCAGTTACTCCCATAAGCAGAACAAAAATGGAAAAACAGATTTTCTGCAATAATAACAATAGAGTTAGAGCGGGAGACTTAATAAAATATGCATAATGGGAATATATATTATGGTATATTAACATATAAATAAAACGTTGGTGTTTTTGGCAGATGTAACTGCAGGAGATATTGTCGAGTATGATAAAAGCTATTGACTTGCATCAGAGTCCACTGAGTGCAGACACGGCACAGCGCGGCTTTACCTTAGACAGAAGGCCTTGTTACGCACTGTGCCGGGCTACAGGATAAGCTGACACCTAACAAATGTTAGTAATAACAAATAATGATGATGATCAGTCTAATGGCAAGAGTGGAGCACCAAACTGCTTTCCTCCAGCTAAATCATGTCAATTTGTATTGAACTTCAGGCAATGTACTCTAAAATAACCAATTCTATCATTTTCTCACACCCAAGCCTTTTTCCAAGCCAACACAATAAGTGTTTTGAAAACGACGATATGTATATAATTTTTTTTTTTTTCAGTTTTCTGCAGATAAATGAAAATTCTACACAGGGTCTCTGTGTGTGTTAGAACTTTTCTGGAGGCAAATAATAAAAAACATACATGTGCTTATGAGTGTTTCTATATGTAAATTGTTGAACCTGTGGTTTGTGCTCCAGTAGTGATTTTCTTTCTGGACGTATGAACGTCAAGCCATAAATAACTGTAAAGTAGACATGCTATGCCTTTCTTTAGGTCTACACATCTACATGTTATATCCCAAAGAAACTGCCTACATCTTGTGTGCCTATTTAGGATAGCACATAATAGGAATTTACCCCTTCATTGAGGAACCACAGGTTAGCAAACTCCTCTACTAGGGTCTACATTAACTTCAATGGAAGGAGTGGTCAGAGAGAAAACAGATATGAAAGGAAATGCATATCTGAACAAAGAAAAAAGCTAACTGAAATTTTGTCTATTAGAGCAGGGTTCCTCAACCTGTGGTGCGCGTACCCCCGGAGTACGCGGGAAAGGGGGGGGGGGGGAAATATACTTTCGGTTTTAGTGCCGGGACACTGCTAGCACTCAGCAGTGTCCCGGCACCAATCACTACGGTGACTCTGGTCTCCCTTCCTTCAGCAGCAGCAGCTCACCCGCAGTACCAGCATTCTGTGTGGGTGATGCACCCACACTATCCATCCCGGGACCCATCGCCCGATGCTGAGTAAGGGGGATGGCAGGAGCCAGGGGAAGGGCGGACTGCCGCTATCCTCAGAGTGCGGTCCGGGAGGGAAGGGGAGTCGGGGTACTATCACAAGCCCAGTAGGGTCCGTGGATGTAACTGCCAGTGCCTCCCATGGTCGCGGCCTAATAGGAATGGCCCTTACTTCTCCCCCTCCCCCAGCAGCATCACCCACCTGCAGGTGCTAGGGGGCGCTTGCAGATTGCGCCTCCAACATCAAATCCAACCCCCTCCTCTCTCCCCCCTTCTCCTCCCATCTCCCCGTGTCACAGCAGGGGGCATTATTACTATATGGGGGCATAGTAGTAGACATTATTACTATATGGAGGGCACAGCAGGAGACATTACTATATTGTGGTACAGCAGGAGAACTTGTATACAGGGGGAAACCCACATGTCTACTCACTTTACTACACGGACACAATGACTACTGTATGGAAGCCTATAGGTGGAAAAAAAAAGGGAAGGAAAATGCTGGATAAGTGTGGAGCCAAAGATGTTTGTCTGGCAACATCAAATCAACCATCAAAACAACTGGCTACATGGGGGAGATACCTGGCTACATGGGGGAGGTATCTGGCTACATGAGGAGGTATCTGGCTACATGGGAGAGGTATATGACTACACAGGGGAGGTATCTGAGTACATGAGGGAGGTATCTGGCTACATGGGGGAGGTATCTGGCTACATGGGGGAGGTAGCTGACTACATGGGGGGAGGTAGCTGACTACATGGGGAAGGTATCTGGCTACATGGGGGAGGTATCTGGCTACATGGGGGAGGTATTTGGCTACATGGGGGAGGTAGCTGACTACATGGGGGAGGTAGCTGACTACATGGGGGAGGTATCTGGCTACATGGGGGAGGTATTTGGCTACATGGGGGAGGTATCTGGCTACATGTGAAGGTATCTGGCTACATGTGAAGGTATCTGGCTACATGTGAAGGTATCTCACTACATGGGGGAGGTATCTGACTACATAAAGAGGTATCAGTATATTGGGGGAGGTATCTGGCTACATAAAAGGAGGTGTCTTGACAACATAGGGAGGTATCTGGCTGCAAGGGGGAAGGTATCTGGCTTTGTTGGGGTTGTTATTTGGCTGCAGGGTGACATATCAAGCTCCATGGGACACATCTGGCTAGGGGCATATCCGGCTTCAGGGGGCATATATGTCTAGGGGTACATCTGGTTCCATGGGACATACCTGGCTCCAGGGGCATACCTAGCTGAAAGGGCCATATCATTACCTGTACAAGCTTCTGCCTGCTTCCCTGGCTTCCGACTCACTGACTTGGTTGACTGGGCTGACAGTGACCTGCGAGACTGAGAAGCAGGTGGGAGCGTTGTCAGGTAAGTATGATCTGTAAGGCCTGGCAGCTAATAAGTGAAATAGACAGTGGCTACATTCTAGCAGAATGAAAATCTGCTGCGAGAATGCAAAACCATGGGCCACAACAGTACAGAGTATCGGATTTTGCTGCAAAACGTACGCATAAATTTACCCTAGGGCAAAGATTATAATCGATCACATCCTTGGGGGTACTCGGCTGGAGCATCTTGTCTCATGGGGGTACTTGTCTTGAAGAGGTTGAGAAACACTGTATTAGGAGGTATATTCAAAGTGCAACTAACTACTGCAACAGATAGAAGGGTATTCCAGTATCCTAGAGGTTAATGGTAGAGATAGTAATGGAACTGTCTAATGAACACCTTTAGCTCATTTCCATAATGGACAAATGTGGGATTTCTATGAAAACAGCTATGCATCCTAAAGGAGTATACTAAAAGTTTCCATGTTTCTAGAGATGCAGTAGAAATAAAAAATATAGTAATTTTTCCTGGTCTCCTGCAGCCACCATTCTATCACTTTCTGTTCTCGGCTTCTCAATACTTAGTCTTATACTGTCTTAGTCGGACGTGGCCACTTAGCCAAACATTGACTAAGACACCTCTTAGGCAAGTCAATGGCTGAATGAGATGGTCCTGCTGAGAAGTTATCTTGAAAGTAGCAACAAGCGTTGACCATCAAGGGACTGAAAGTTGATATGGGTTACCAATATAAGGGAGTATCAATTTTTTTATTTTTACCATGACCCCAGCAACACATGAAAAATGTTAGGATACCCCTTTAGGCTGGGTTCACACTATGTATATTTGAGGCTGTATTTGTGAGGCTGTATAGCAACCAAAACCAGGAGTGGATTGAAAACACAGAAAGGCTATGTTCACATAATGTTGTAATTGAGTGGATGGCCGTCATTTAATGGCAAATTTTTGCTGTTATTTTAAAACAACGGCTGTTATATTGAAATAATGGCAGTTATTTACCGTTATATGACGGCCATCCACTCAATTTCAACATTGTGTGAACAGAGCCTTTCTGTGTTTTCAATCCACTCCTGGTTTTGGTTGCTATGAGGACCTGACTTGAGGACCAAATACTGCCTGAAGTATACAGTGTGTGAACCCAGCCTTAAGAAGCATACCTTGTTTTATAGGAATTTCACTTTTATCTGATATACAAATTAACTGCAAAATCCCATTGGAAAGGCTCAAGGCCCATCACCTGTTTACTTTCTTCTCCCCTATCCCAACCTCATACCTTCCCCTTTTAACGTAATTGACAGTCCCTTTACAGTCTGGTGTGTATCTCACTGATGCTATGATTAGACTGCAAATGGATTGTCAATCAAGTCAAAGAGGGTGGCACAAAGGCAGAGAACGACCGAGCCAATTGGGTATGTCCTGTGGGATGAACACAATAAAAGTTAATGTTGTTTACACCCCTACCCGTCTCTGTAAATAGTTTAATTGTGAAAACATCTCTCATGGACTCCCTTTAAATTGTGCAATTACTACTGTTGGGGCAAAGTTTTCAATGTACTTTTATGTATATTACATGGATAGACAATCATAGAGGTGTAGCCAGGAAAAAGTAATGTAAGTTAACATACACTAAGATGGCCTAAACAATCCATTAAGCGCTGGTAATAAAAACTAAGGAACAACAGACAGCTCTATAAATTAGAAGCCACACATGCTAGCTATAAATACTACGCTTTCTAAGGCCATATTGTGTTTACATAAAATCAATTTTACAAGCGGCTCTAAACAGTTAGCACACATTGCACAACAGTGATTATATTTTCATTAAATATAGTGCTGCTTTGGCTTGTAATATATACCAAATACTGTCACATTGATTATCAGCTAATCGATTATTCCTTTTTACCTATTTCATAAAGACACGCAGGATGAAATTCTACTTAAAGGGGATGAAAAAAAATTACTACGCATTAATATATTTGCCCAACAACAGATTGACTTATTGACTTATTCTTTTACTTTTCCTATCATACATAATAAACTCAATTCAATGATGGCCGCAAATTCCCGTAGTGTGAACTTAGACATAAAATGAGATTTTACAAATTAAAAACAGTCCAAAAATCTGTAGCCAATGAATATATGGGGGATTTAAAATACGTACATCAGCAAAAAAAAAAAAAAAAAAAAAAAAAGAAGCCTTTAGGAGAGTTAAGATATACATGATAGCATGTGATGGGTGGCCATTAAATCCATCCATCCATGTGTCTGTTTACACCAGGCATATTAAAGGAGAAGTCCGGCCAAAATTTATTTTTTATATGTTATTACTGATGGAAAGTTATACAATTTTCTAATGTACATCAATTATGGGAAATGCTGATATACTGCTATTTCCCTTAATTTAGTGTATCAGGAAGTGTTAGAATTATCTCTGAAGCAGTGACGTCACGACAAATGGTGTAATTCCTATGGAGTGTCCAGCAGTGGGCGCACTATATATAGAAGTCAATGAGTACCATTGACTTCTATATATAGTGCGCCCCTGCTGGACACTCCATTGGAATTACAATGGATGTGTATGTAAATGTAGTATACAGTGTTTTTGATTGAATACATTTATGAAATACTTTGGGGAGCAAGTGTCCTTGCTCCCCAAAGTATTCCATAAATGTAAGCAATCAGTACATAACAGTAACCCACCCATAGCATGAACAGGTGATGGGAGAGGAGTAGCCGGGTTATATCTCCGAGATCGCCGCCGCCGCTAATGCCGCGCAGGGGAGCCGCTCATCACTGCAGCCATCATCCCCCTTCTGCTGCTTTCTTACACTATCTGATGGCTGACTCCCCGCCCCGGCCGCCGCTCTTCGATCACACGTGCCGGCGACCGGGCGGGGAGTCAGCCATCAGATAGAGTAAGGAAGCATCAGGAGGGGGGAGCGGAGGGGGGTGATGGCTGCAGCGATGAGCGGCTCCCCTGCACGGCATCAGCGGCGGCGATCTCGGAGATATAACCCAGCTACTACTCTCCCATCACCTGTGCATGCTATGAGCAGGTGGGGAGAGTAGTAGTTCAGTAGTCCAGAGCGGCGGGCGTTCGGTAGCGGCGGGCGGCGGCGGTTCGGTGGGTTACTGTTATGTACTCATTGCTTATATTTATGGAATACTTTGGGGAGCAAGGACACTTGCGCCCCAAAGTATTTCATAAATGTATTCAATCAAAAACACTGTATACTACATTTACATACACATCCATTCTAATTCCAATTGAGTGTCCAGCAGGGGCGCACTATATATAGAAGTCAATGGTACTCATTGACTTTTATATATAGTTCGCCCCCTGCTGGACACTCCATAGGAATTACACCTTTCATCGTGACGTCACTGCTTCTGAGAGAATTCTAACACTTCCTGATACACTAAATTAAGGGAAATAGCAGTATATGAGCATTTCCCATAACTAATGTACATTAGAAAATTGTATAACTTTCCATCAGTAATAACATATAAAAAATAAATTTTGGCCGGATTTCTCCTTTAAAATAATCAACTAAAAGTAACAATAAGTAAATGTATAAAGAAGTATAGTCTGCTGCTTGGACCGATGACCCTAACAAGTGCTCTGTCTGCAGTTACAGATGAAATGTACTATGCTCAATACACCACATATCTTTGGAAGTTTACTTAATGGCTTTCAGAAAATGGTAGATGCTCCGTTTCAGGAATCAGAAACAAAAATAAATGGGCATTTAGAGAGTGGGCTCTATTTATCTGTTAGGAGCTGCCTGGCAGTTGAAAATGAGACACTTCCCGGTAACTGATCCATGACACTGATATACAGGATGGATGACCGCACAAGGAACATTGCACATTTCTATCTATGATATTTCATCTTTCAAGTGTTGAACATAACAAGTGTAAGCTGTATGGTCTGTTAACCACTCAGCAACAACCTATTAGGAAGCCAGTGGCTTAAGTGTCTGGTCTTGAAAGGTTTCATGCTATGCAGTTCCATTCATCTTAAAAGGTTATACAAATACTGTAGGGCCTTGGAACTAATAGTTTAGTATAATCCTTCAGAGAATATAATATATTGTATTCTACAACTGCCTACAAATAATATTAGTCTTATCAATGGGTGGGAGCAGGTTGCCTATAAGACATTGCCTCTGTGATTTATTCTGATGAGATTTCAATTTATTCTTAAGGCCTTTATAGTTATCAGAAAATACTTTGCTATGCGACTGGGAATGTAATAATTTCACATACTTTCTATGCATTTCGATTATACCATCTGGTCCCTTAGCGCTTCCGTACCTGTGCCTGTGCAAACCATCTGTGCTCTTTCCTTAAGCATTTATATTTACATTAATGCAGAAAACTGGCTTTAACCTCTGAGCTTATTGGTATTGATGTTAAGTGCTATCGGGATGTAGGATGTGATACCATCATGAGTACTCCTATGCTGGCACACCAAGCCACCAATTCTGCGGACTAGGCAAACATTTATTGGTATTCCATGAACATTTTTTCATAAAAACCTTTTTCTCAACAGGCTGACCATACATACAATAGAAGTAAACCTTATTCTACAATGAAATTGGTTACTTTTACCAGAAAAAGTATATAAATACTATAAAAACGGTTAAGCTTTTCATGACACAGCCAATGTTTGCACTTAAAACAAACTTAAAAAAAAATCGACTCAAAATTACAATATTCTGACTACTGTAACATTTTTCTTTTTCTGTCTATATGTGTGAGGGCTCATTTCTTGCCCCCATAATCTGTAGTTTTTATCGGTACCACACTTGTGTATATATGACTTTTTATTCTATTATTTCTGGGGTGTGATGTGAGCAAAAGTCAGCAATTTTGCACTTTGGCATTTTTTTAAACGCTGTTTACCATGCAATATCAGGAATGTGATAATTTAATAGTTACAATCTATACAAAATTATTCTTCTTTTTTAATTTTTTTTATTTGAAAAATAGGAAAAGGGGGTGATTTAAAGTTTTATTAGAGGATGCTACTCAGTGTCGGACTGGCCCACCAGAGGACTCTCCGGTGGGCCCCCTGCTTTAGAACCTGCACTAACACTAACTGACATGTCTTTTCTCACTGGTTCTATATTGGTGGGCCCCCAGGATCATTTCTGTGCCACCAATGACAGGCATTTCTAACATTTAAATTCAACTTAGAATTGTCAGTGGCATTTAAACTGTTAAAATAGCTGTCAATGGAGATTGCTCCATGCTGGCTATTAGCTGCGGCGCTTGGCTGCTGACAGCAGCTGGGAGTAGGGGCCTTCTCTTTAACTTCTTACAAACACCATAATACATCATCAGATAATTAAAGGGGTTGTCCAACTATTTTTTTTTTCTTTTAAATCATCTGATGACAGAAAGTTACATAGATTTGTAATTTACTTCTATTTAGAAATCTCAAGTCTTTCCATACTTATAAGCTACTATATGTCCTGCAGGAAGTGTTGTTTTATTTTCATTCAGACACAGTGCTCTCTGCTGACATCTCTGGCCGAGACAGGAACTGTCCTGACCAGGAGAGGTTTTCAATAGAGATTTTCTACTGCTCTGGACAGTTCCTGACATGGACAGAGGTGTCAGCAAAGCGTGTTTCTGAAAATAAATAAAACAACACTTCCTGCAGGACATACAGCAGCTTATATGTATGGGAAGACTTATCATAGTCCCACAAAAAGTGGCAACATTTTTCTTCTGCAGACAGAAAATTTTAAAGTTTATTGCTTCTAAAAAAAAAACAAAAAAAAAAACAGGGGGTTGGGGGATAAAGACTGAAAAAAGAGAATTGTGTCATCAATGGCAAAAAATTGTGGGAGTATTTTTTTTTTTTTTTTTTTTTAAGTGCAGGGGAGTGCCCTATTTTGCCCAAATACATAGTACATGTAATGATTACTAACACATCGCCTCAGTCAAACAGCATACACCCAGTTCCTAAGCCAAGATAGCAACCAGTAATCTTAGTAATGCATCACTGATACAGTCTAGTAGGTTCCCCAAGCTTTCAGGGCCATTGTGGCTCAACAGTAAGGGCCCTATTCCACGGGACAATTATCGTCAGATTATCATTAAATGGTTAGAATCTAAACAATAATCGTTTGTTTGAATAGCAGTTAACGATTAACGTCCGAACGAGAAATCGATCGTTTAATAAGACATGGGCCTATTTTTATCGTTGCTCGTTCGCATTGAATAAGATGTCGTTCGCAGTAGTAATGAATGCAATAGTGACGACAAGACGACCGCAAGAACAATTATAAGTAACGATTATCGTTCCATGTAAATGGGTGAATGATTTCAGGTCTTTCGCAATAGCGGTCGTTTGGATAAGTTATCGTTAACGATTATGCGAACGATAATCGTCCCGTGGAATAGGGCCCTAAGAAAAGGGACCTGGAAGGCTTGTATTTCACCCAGACCATACAGTACACAGTTAAACTTGACACTACTGTTAATACTATGGGGGAGATTTATGAAAGGGTGTAAATATACACGTGGTGTAAACTGTCCACAGCAACCAATCACAGCTCAGCTTTCAGCTCTGGTAAAATATAAGAGGAGCTGTGTCTCCCCCTATGTGTTCCAGCTGTGTCCTGTCTCAGTCAGTGATTGGCTAAGCAGGCAGGTCCTGCTGAGTAGAGAAGAGCGAACCGGGTTCGGGTTCGAGTTCGAGTCCATCCGAACGCGAACAATCGGAATTTGATTAGCTGGGGCTGCTGAACTTGGATAAAGCTCTAAGGTTGTCTGGAAAACATGGATACAACCAATGACTATATCCATGATTTCCACATAGCCTTAGGGCTTTATCCAAGTTCACCAGCCACTGCTAATCAAATGCCGAAAGTTCGGGTTCAGATGGACTCAAGCATGCTCGAGATTCGCTCATCTCTACTGCTGAGTCATCTCAAAATTAGAGCAGAGGAGGACCAGAATGTGCTGGATTGGAAGCAGAGGAAGACCGGGGTACCTGAACACTATATCCCACAGTGTGAAAACCAACTTTTCAAAATGGTTGAATGCCAAAAATACTCATAATTTTTAACAGAAAAAGTTTTCAACCTTTTTTTGGAGCACTATAATCCAAAAACCGGCTCCATTTTACATTTTATTCTAATGCTATCCACAGGAGTTTAGCTTCAGCTCTTAAAAGATTGTTGATGCTGTGCACTTCATTAAAAGTTTCTATTCCAATAAAAAGTATGAAGAAATTTACAGTCCTGCTTTGCATGCTCTACAAATTATTTGCAAAAAGTCAATTAGTTTAATTTCAACGTCTACAACTATGGCTGTTATAAACTCAATAGTGCATAATTTATGTGCACAAATAGGAGCTGATGAGTCAGCAGCTTGTGAGGCAGGAGTGAACGGCTGCTTTGCATAGGCTAGTTCTATATTTATGAGGCTTTGGGCATTGCATATACATGAGGAATAATTTTAGCATAAGTGATCTCTGGCTTAGCTTTGGTTTATATTTTCTTTAAACATCCAGATTGAATGCAGTAGTTGCAGCAGAGATGTCCATTAAGCCATGGTTAGAGCAAAATGGAATCTTCCTAATTAATTTATAAAATATTGTAAGGTCAATAATCATTTACTATTTTTAAATTAAAAAAAATATCATAAGATGTCAAAGCAATAGTGGTTTTCAAATGCAAAAGAAAGAAAATGTGAAGAAGAGAGAAGAAGATTGCAGGCCCAATAAACAACTGTATTATCGAGCGACTGGGGTAAATAATGGCTACAAATAAACCACTTAAAAAACACTTTAATACAAGCCTTTTTTGTACGTTTCATAGGTCCTAGTCATGTCTGCAGTTATAGAGAGCCCTTACAGTCACTGCTAATAGATCTTATAATAATGATAATGTGTATAGTAATGTGTTATGTGAACATCACATTTTAAAGGGGAACTCCGGATAAGGAAAACTTGTTTTCTATTAAAACTACATTAAAAGTTATATAGATGTGTCGATTCCGCCACACTGGTAGCTGATATAAATCCAGAAGGTGAAGAAAATCGGCTTCTGTGCCAATCCACATTGTTTCCTGCTCCCACTGCTCTCTCATCTTAGGAGACAAATATTCCATGCCTCTGTCTCCCATTGTGTGTGTTTGCTGAGATCAGGCTGATGATACAGACAGGGGACAAGGTGTGATCTCCCAGGAGGCTTGGCTGGATCCCCCAATCCCCTGAGTGATTCACCATCTCTAACCAAAAGCAGGTGTTGCACTGATTTCTCACTGAGTGTGCAGTAAAATTAGGGCTGTGTTCACACATGTTGGAGTGTCATTGCAGTACTGCAGCGTATTCACAAAAATGATGCAGTAACACAAGTATATGATGCTAAATGGCAGAGAGGATCAGAGCCTTATTGTGGGGCTCAACTTCAAAGATAACAGATGCTTGATCATAATATGTGCGTGGAAATGAAAAGAAAAAAAAATCCAAAAAGTTCTTTACTTCCAATATCAGCATGACAGGTAGAGAATACAGTGTGCTGTGTGGTGTTACAGGTAGAGAACACAGTGTGCTGTGTGGTGTTACAGGTAGAGAATACAGCGTGCTGTGTGGTGTTACAGGTAGAGAATACAGCGTGCTGTGTGGTGTTACAGGTAGAGAATACTGTGAGCTGTGTGGTGTTACAGGTAGAGAATACAGCGTGCTGTGTGGTGTTACAGGTAGAGAATACAGCGTGCTGTGTGGGTGACAGGTAGAGAATACAGTGTGCTGTGTGGGTGTTACAGGTAGAGAATACAGCGTGCTGTGTGGGTGACAGGTAGAGAATACAGTGTGCTGTGTGGTGTTACAGGTAGAGAACACAGTGTGCTGTATGGTGTTACAGGTAGAGAATACAGCGTGCTGTGTGGTGTTACAGGTAGAGAATACAGCGTGCTGTGTGGTGTTACAGGTAGAGAATACAGTGTGCTGTGTGGTGTTACAGGTAGACAATACCGCATGCTGTGTGGGTGTTACAGGTAGAGAATACAGCGTGCTGTGTGGTGTTACAGGTAGAGAATACAGCGTGCTGTGTGGGTGACAGGTAGAGAATACAGTGTGCTGTGTGGGTGTTACAGGTAGAGGATACAGCGTGCTGTGTGGGTGACAGGTAGAGAATACAGTGTGCTGTGTGGTGTTACAGGTAGAGAATACAGCGTGCTATGTGGGTGTTACAGGTAGAGAATACAGTGTGCTGTGTGGTGTTACAGGTAGAGAATACAGCGTGCTGTGTGGTGTTACAGGTAGAGAATACAGCGTGCTGTGTGGGTGTTACAGGTAGAGAATACAGCGTGCTGTGTGGTGTTACAGGTAGAGAATACAGCGTGCTGTGTGGGTGACAGGTAGAGAATACAGTGTGCTGTATGGGTGTTACAGGTAGAGAATACAGCGTGCTGTGTGGGTGACAGGTAGAGAATACAGTGTGCTGTGTGGTGTTACAGGTAGAGAACACAGTGTGCTGTGTGGTGTTACAGGTAGAGAACACAGTGTGCTGTGTGGTGTTACAGGTAGAGAATACAGCGTGCTGTGTGGTGTTACAGGTAGAGAATACAGCGTGCTGTGTGGTGTTACAGGTAGAGAATACAGTGAGCTGTGTGGTGTTACAGGTAGAGAATACAGTGTGGTGTAAGGCTGGGTTTACATATATAGGTTGGCATCAGTTGCGTTTTTTGCCTAAAAACTGACCACAACTGATGTCACAACTGATGCCAAAAATGCATCAGTTGTGATCAGTTTTTCTATCTGTCTTTTCATTAAAAACCATCAGTTGCCATCAGTTTCCATCAGTTGTCACAAGTTGCGCTCATCAGTTGACATTTTTTTCCCCAGTATGTTTTCCTGTCATTTTCAATGGGATTTGCGGGGGAGCGCACGGGGGCTATATACTAATTGGGGGAGCTCACAGGGGGGCTATATACTACAAGGGGAGAGCGCACAGGGGGGCTATATGGGAGGGGGAGAGCGCCCAAGGGGCTATATGGGAGGGTGAGAGCGCACATGGGGGGCTATATACTATTGGGGGAGAGCGCACAGCAATGCTGTATACTAATTGGGGGAGAGCACACAGGGAAGCTAAATATTACTGGGGGGGCAACAGGGGGGCTATATACTACTGGAGGAGAAACAGGGGGGGTGATATACTACTGGGAGACCAAGGGGGGACTATAGTGGAGCGGGAGAGCACACAGGGGGAGATATATGTTTATTTTGTGCTACTATTTGCCTGAACGCCGGATGCCAGAGCCGAACGGCATGCGTCCTGCCCGGCGAGGCATCCGGCGCTCTATTCGATTGAATTGGTGCGGCGCTGCATCACCGGAGCGGCGGTCCGCCAGGACGCTGCAAGATGTGTCCTAACGCACCGACGGTCCGGCGATGCGGCGGCCACTAGTTCACCGCCGCACATTTTGAACGATCCTATTGAAAACAATGGGATCAGTTCAAAGATACGTTTCCCTCCGGCGCTTTTCTCCTGCGCCGGAGGGAAACGCCGCCGCACCGCCGGACATATGTAAACCCGGCCTTACAGGTAGAGAATACAGCGTGCTGTGTGGTGTTACAGGTAGAGAATACAGCGTGCTGTGTGGTGTTACAGGTAGAGAATACAGCGTGCTGTGTGGTGTTACAGGTAGAGAATACAGCGTGCTGTGTGGTGTTACAGGTAGAGAATACAGCGTGCTGTGTGGTGTTACAGGTAGAGAATACAGCGTGCTGTATGGTGTTACAGGTAGAGAATACAGCGTGCTGTGTGGTGTTACAGGTAGAGAATACAGTGAGCTGTGTGGTGTTACAGGTAGAGAATACAGCGTGCTGTGTGGTGTTACAGGTAGAGAATACAGCGTGCTATGTGGTGTTACAGGTAGAGAATACAGTGAGCTGTGTGGTGTTACAGGTAGACAATACAGCGTGCTGTGTGGTGTTACAGGTAGAGAATACAGCGTGCTGTTTGGTGTTACAGGTAGAGAATACAGCGTGCTGTGTGGTGTTACAGGTAGAGAATACAGTGAGCTGTGTGGTGTTACAGGTAGAGAATACAGCGTGCTGTGTGGGTGGGAACACAATGAAAGTAATGCAAATAATTCAGTAACACAATGAAACTGCAATGCGTGAACACAGCCTAGATATTCTGCAATAGATTTGGGAGGGGAATGTGCAGGGTGGGGGACTGTGATGAACAGCTGAGGGAAAGCAATGCATTATGGAACCTGTAGTATTGTGTACAATCGCTTAAAGGAGAAGTCCCTCGAAAAGTATTTTTTAATATGTTATTACTTATGGAAAGTTATACAAATTTCAAATGTACATTATTTATGGGAAATGCATATATACTGCTATTTCCCTTAATTTATTAGATCATGGAGTGTTAGAATTCTCTCAGAAACCGTGATGTCACGACGAAGGGTGTAATTCCTATGGAGTGTTCAGCAGGGGTGCACTATATATAAAAGTCAGTGAGTACCATTGACTTCTATATATAGTGCGCCCCTGCTGGACATTTTATTGAATTAATGGATGTGTATGTAAAAATGTTATGTACAGTACGTTTTTAATGAATACATTTATGGAATACTTTGGGGAGCAAGTGTCCTTTCTCCTCAAAGTATCCCATAAATGTATTCAATGAATACATTTGGAGGGCTCCGAGCAGGGAGGGAGGGAGGTGCCTGTGCATCAACCTCCCCCCTCCCTCCCTGCTCAGTGCTGGACACATATACACAGTACTACTACTCCTATTCTCTGCTAATAGTATGAGCAGAGGATGGGGGAGTAGTACCTGTGCTATCCCCATTACGCCACCGCCGCACAGCTGCTCATCACAAGGGCTTCATCATGCCCCCTCCTCCGCTCTCCCTCCTCCCAGCTTCCAATTTCTAAATATCCCGCCGCTGCTCACTGCTCCCACATACCACCCCCCCGGTCCGCACTGCATGCCGGCCTCGTCAGCCCTCCCCCACCCAGCAGAGAGCACGGCGCTCCCGATGCTTCCTGTCCCCGGCCGGCATGCAGTGCGGACCGGGAGGCGGTATGTGGGAGCAGAGAGCGGCGGCGGTGAGCGGCGGGATAGTTAGAAATTGGAAGCTGGGAGGAGGGGGAGCGGAGGAGGGGGCATAATGAAGCCCTTGTGATGAGCAGCTGTGCGGCGGCGGCATAATGGGGATAGCACAGGTACTACTCCCCCATCCTCTGCTCATACTATGAGCAGAGGATGGGAGGAGTAGTACTGTGTATATGTGCCCAGCATCGAGCAGGGAGGGAGGGGGGAGGTAGATGCACAGGCACCTCTCTCTCCCTCCCTGTTCGATGTCTTCTAAATGTATTCATTTAATACATTTATGGGATACTTTGGGGAGCAAGGATACTTGCTCCCCAAAGTATTACATAAATGTATTCAATCAAAACATACTGTACGTAACATTTTTACATACACATCCATTGATTCAATAGAGTGACCAGCAGGGGCACACTATATAAAAAAGTCAATGGTACTCATTGACTTCTTTATATAGTGCGCCCCCTGCTGGACACTCCATAGGAACTACACCCTTTATCGTGACGTCACGGTTTCTGAGAGAATTCTTACACTCCATGATCTAATAAATTAAGGGAAATAGCAGTATATGTGCATTTCCCATAATAAATGTACATTAGAAATTTGTCTAACTTTCCATAAGTAATAACATATTAAAAAATACTTTTGTCCAGACTTCTCCTTTAACCAGGAAGTGCAGAAACACAAAACAGAACAAAACCCCCCAAAATAAATGGATTTTTGGTCATTTCAAAACTGGAATAGATAGGTAAGTAATGCTCTATGCTTCTTCAGAAGGTTCACTTTTTTTTAACCTCTACCCGGAGTTCCCCTTTAAGGCTATGTTCACACAGTATTTTTGCTCAGTATTTTGCAACCAAAACCAGGAGTGGATTGAAAACACAGAAAGGCTCAAATTTAGTGTATGGAATTAACAGCAATTATTTGCCATTAAATGGCGGCCATCCACTCGATTTCAACAGTGTGTGAACAGAGCCTTTCTGTGTTTTTAAGCCACTCCTGGTTTTGTTTGAAAAATACTGACCAAAATACTGATCAAAAATACTGTGTGGGAACATAGCTTTTTTATGCCAAAAAACTATCAGTCCCTAGATTGGGGAGGACTTAGGTAGACCGAGCAGAGGGTTATCAGTGAGTATTCTGATCTACAAACAAACCTTGCTTCCTTTTGTAAATTTTTCCCCTACAGAAATCAATCAGTATCACATGTCAACACCTTCGGTTTCAGTTAACATCACTGTCTCGAACGGCTGCGAAAGGCCAATGCAACAATACCATGCAAACAGTATATATTTACAGAGTATTAGGTTTTTATGGGACGGTTGTTTTTCCTCTTCATAGACTTACACCATAAAATTTAAATACAGAATGCTTTGGATCCTTTCTTATCCATTTTTGTGCAGAAATAGCATGGACATCCACCCCATATTTGTATCCATCCCTCCTACCTTGTATCCCCCCTGCTCCTTGCATTCAGGCTTTCTAAACAATTTTAGATCAAGTCTATAACCCCTTCTTTAGCGACCCTGAACGTGTGTCCTGCTATACTGTACCTGGTGTACCTGCTGAAATTATAAGTAGAAGAAGAAAGGGGTGCACAACGGGTGTTGGTTGTAGGTGCTTCTCACGGACGGGTTGGTAACCCCAATGTAGTAATAGAAAAACTCCGTAGCACTCTTTTCATGCAAATTAGTTTAAAGTTTATTAGACAGCGTGATGGGAACAAAGCCAGGCGTATACACAATATTAGTGCAAAAGCAAAATAGCTTATTTCAAGGCGACTGGTCTACCAGTCGCCTTGAAATAAGCTATTTTGCTTTTGCACTAATATTGTGTATACGCCTGGCTTTGTTCCCATCACGCTGTCTAATAAACTTTAAACTAATTTGCATGAAAAGAGTCCTGCTGAAATTATGTCTGATCTGCACTCATGCTTGGCCTGGTGTTCAATGTCTGTTTGTGGATAGGAGCGGGGGGAGCTTTAGCGGTTAAATCATCCTCAGGTCCCACCTGACTTGGTAAGGGGCCTATTCCACGGAGCGATAATCGGCCGAATTGGCCTGATTCGTCCGATTATCGCTCAGTGGAATAGAGAAAACGATCAGCCAATAATCGTGTCATCGGCTGATTGTTTATTTAGGCCCAAACCTAAAATCATCGGTCACCCACCGCGCATCTCTTCGTGGAATAGCGATGCGGGGTGGGCGACCGACGATTTGAGAAGCACCATACATTACCTAGCAGGGCTTCTCCTCTGCTCCGTCTTCCTCCCCGGGTTCTGCGGCGCAGCATCAGCTTCGGTGCGGTCTGCCAGTCAATCACTGGCCGGGACCACCGCGGCCAGTGATTGGCTGAGCTGTCTGACAGCTTAGTCCGGCCGCACCGAAGCTGATGCTTCGCCATGGGACCCGGGGAGGAAGACGGAGCGGAGGAGAAGCCCTGCTAGGTAATGTATGCTGCAAGGGTAACGATGTCCCTGCAGCCCTCAATAAATAATCATCGGGCCATGGAATAGGCCCAGTAAACGAGCGTCGATCTAGCAGATCGGCACTCGTTTATATTGTTGATCGGTCCCGTGGAATAGGGCCCTAAGCCTCACTCCTGGTGATGGTTGATTGTATAACTTTTAATTATTATACAGTCCTCTGAATTATGGAGCACTTTTTGTCCATCTGATACCATGACAAAGGGGACTGTATGTGTGAACCTGTTTCTGCTGTACAAACTGCAATGTTATTAACACTCAGGAGTCCCCAAATGCCTCCACTGGTTTCTGTCAAAATCCCCACTTCCTCCTTGGGCCTTTTTTCTTTGTAGCAAAAATTGTCTTGCATTTTTCCCTGCCCCTTTAAGAATTCCACTTACTGTTGCACACCACCTCTTTTAGTGCTTCAGAAAAATGGCATCCTGACACTTAGTACCCAGGATAGAAAACAAGATTGAGCACCACTACTTTAGGCAATTTCACGGATAGAAAAACTTTACAGTCTATACATGCTCCATTTCAATTAATTAACAGAACACTAAACTACTGAATCCAACAAACAAACCGAAAGGTGAAACTCACCATTTATTTTTTTTTTACTTCCTTTTTACTTACACCCGCTTTATTTTTTCCACATCTATTAAAAAATTTCATACATTCAGTTTATGCATGCAGATCAGATGCACGTAGCATGTCAGAACTGAACACAGCGGATATATGATATGGAACTGGTATCCGGTTACCATGGAGATAAGAGCGCAATAATATGATTTTCGGCTGTCCTTATTAAGCAGTTGCACTTAATATCCAGCTTCTCTTTACAGTCTAATTATCTGTTATCTACTTAACGCAGATCATGGCTTGTATATTACCAGTCAGTCAGCTCCATCACCGTAACATTTCAATCTAACCTATTGTCTTCACCGTAATATATTTCCCCTTTCTAGTATAGCATGATGGTAGACAATGTTAATACATAGATCAAAGTCCAGGAATGTGTTTTTCTTATTACAGATAACCTGACATGGTTATGGCCCAGTCATATCTGTCATCGTACTATGTATTACATGTCTGAACATCTGCAAATCCCATCATTGTATTCCAGAAGAGCAGGAGAGAGAGTTAAAACAAGGCAGCATATTAATCACCTACTCATTATTTCCTACACAACGCTCGGGAAATAAACAGAAGGGAGAGACTCACATAAATAGGTCATTTATCTAAGGTTTTAACCCCCTAGTAACCTCATTGTCTACCATTGTCACCTATTGACTGCAATGAGGAGAGTTATTCGAGGACTCCTGAAGGTAAATACTGTCTGATTGATCTGAAAAGTCAGGACTTTTAGTAAGTGATTGTTCAAGTGAAGTTATCACTTAAATCACTATGGATAGTCGCACGACAAGTGAGGAATAGATCCCTTCTGGATGACCCTCTGGCTAATACTAAGTAAGAGTCGGCAGGTTTCATTTATATGTAATGGACACACCTGGAAATCAGTGGGTAATTAGGAGGTGATAATGAGCTCATTGATCAAGTGGAGTCTCACGTGTCACTGAACAGTGGCAGACATGCCGATATCCATTACACTCTACGCAATAAATAGACATCAAAATCATTTCTATTTATCACGTTTCATCAAAACCGCTCAATAAACTTTGGACCTAAATGTTTACCTGCACATTTCCTCTTGATCAGCAATTTCTGCAGATCAAGAGTATATGGAATTTACATTGAAAAGAGACAAAGGCTAAAGACTTATAAATTACTGTATTTATCAGAGCTGCGCTCATGTAGAAGCATATCGTGTGGATAATCTTTCTACAGATGCAAATATACCTTATGCTTAAGTCAACCATACCTATCACTAGAGATGAGCGAACCTCGAGCATGCTCGAGTCCGTCCGAACCCGAACTTTCGGCATTTGATTAGCGGTGGCTGCTGAAGTTGGATAAAGCCCTAAGGCTATGTGGAAAACATGGATGTAGTCATTGGCTGTATCCATGTTTTCCAGACAACCTTAGAGCTTTATCCAAGTTCAGCAGCCACCACTAATCAAATGCCGATCATTCAGGTTCGGATGGACTCAAACCCGAACCCGGTTCGCTCAGCTCTACCTATCACCAACAGAGGCTTCAGCTAGCACTCCAAGGTGCATATCAGCCAACTGACTTTCTACCGACAAATGATGTCAATTTAGTTTAATTTTTACTACCTAATCCTATTGTTCTGGGAGGAATAAGACAACAACGGAAAAGTCTGGCTGCCGATCACCGCTCCCCTCTCCTTACAGAAGACATGTAATGGGAAATAGGCAGAGATTAAAAGTATATGGCCAGTTTAGGGGTTATTTAGGCTTAAAAAAACCACATGGCAACTTTTTTACAGCACCAATTTTGTCCTCAATTTGGCTGTGGTTTTGCAGTATCGTTCCACTGAACTCTTAAATGAATTACTAGTCTTCACTCATGGATTTGTAAAATTTCCTGATGAAGGGGCCTCTTGCTCCAAAAGCTTGCACATCTTATTTTTCTGGTTACCCAATAAAGCCATCACTCCTAAAATACTTTGGTCTTTTTGGACACAAAACTATTCACCAAGATACAGCCTTGGTTATTACTTTTTCATAGTTTTTACTGAAGATGTACCTATTTAAAGAGTTACTGTGGCACTTTAATTACTCTTTTATAATGCTTTCTATACAATATAATAAACATCTTATTCTTACCTCTCCACACTCCCTTTGTGTCCTCCTGCCTAGTCTCCAGATCCCCAGGTGTCAACTGCCATCGCCGTTTCAGAGATGAACAGCCTGCTCAGCCAATCAATGACTGAAACAGGCAGTGCCGTGGATGCTGTTTGATGATCGTCTTTTAGGACACCATTTTAAGACCAAATAATGCCCCTTATTTCACAATGGCGGCTGATATTTGTGAAAATAGCCTAAGACTTGCATGTGGTAATGTTCATCAGATGTGTGTTTAAGTAAAAACTCTGTGGGGATAGTCTTTGTAAGTAGAAAAACACTGGCACTACCACCTCAGGATATATGTGAGGGTTTTAGGAGAGAAATTTAGGTAATTGACCACTGGTTGGTACTCACTTTCTGAGGGCAGATACTATAAACAATCCATATATGTAGAAAAGAGAAAGGGCACTCACCATATAACGTGATCTAGTTTTTATTCAGATGTGCATAAAAATATCTGTGGACATGCTGGGCAGCATATAATGTCTGGTGACATTTTTATGCACATCTGAATAAAAAGAAGATCACATTATATGGTAAGCGCCCTAGCTCTTTTCTACATATCTCCCTGTAGGGATATATATATATATATATATATATATATATATATATATATATATATATTTTTTTTTTTTTTTTTTTTGCATGTTAAAAAAAAGCCTACTGTGAGTCTCTAGACTGAAAAGTTTAGACATCACTGACCTTATACTGGGGACCTTTGTGGGGACATTTTGAGACTTTTGGCTGATCTGCCAAGTGAGCTGGGATTACTGCCAAGGGGGCATGGCTTTGTATGAAGGGGGTGTGGCCACTCACCTGCCAGGTATGCTACAATGTATGCCTAGCTGACCTAAATTGTAGTGAACATTTATGGCAGCTATGAGCTAGTGTAAATGTCTGTGGCCACACGGGCTATCTCAGATGCACTAGGATTTATCAAGAGGCGTATCATACCAATACATGTGTCTTTATGGTAACAGGCATCAGGCTACAATCTGTAGTCTGATTCTGCAGTCATGTGATGTCTACTTTTATCGGTCTACTGTCTGTAGATTAACGAGAAGAAGGGGGTGGAGTAATTTATGACTGCAGGATCATGCTATCCACAGAGTTAGTTTGCAGTCTGTAATCATGGAGGCACATGAGTATGCATAGGAGGTGTGTACACAAAACAGTAAGATAGTGTAATAAAACTTTGCCAAGATTCCTTTTCATGGGCATTAAAAATTGTTGTGGAAGTGTACATGGTCTGTAATTAATATATTGGGTTGTATTGTGACTACCAATAAATCTCCTGCAACCATGTGTATGCCTTTACCTTGCATGCCTTCTCTGCTGTGTCCGCTCATTATGATAACATCAGGAGACAGAGCCTTGTTCTGCTGCTTCTCCCCAATGTGAGTTTACTGCGTGCAGAATTTATAGTCTACAAGCATACAGCAATCAGAACTGGTATAGGAAACGTATCTGCACTGTAAGAGCTTAGTTTAGGCTCTGAAATATCAAACCACTACCTGTGGAAGTAATAGACATAGAAGAAAAATAAAGGACATGTTTAATATATACATTGACAGCTTCTAATTACACGGTCTGAATATGCAAATGGAAATATATGGGATGCTGGAGCAAACTAAGGCAAAAAGAGAATAATTAAAGTTACAGAGGCCTGCAAAAGTCTCTGGCTGCCATGACAACCAAATGGCACCAAGTGTTGTGGTCAGAGCCTTGACAGGGCCGGCACCTATCAGGTAACTTTCTAGATGCTATAGACTGCGGCATTTCGGGGCTTAAATAACAATCCTCAGATGCTGCATCTCCAATGCTGTTCACTCCATACTTGCATTGCTTTATATAGCCAGTCTAATAAAATTAGCCTTTATTCCTAGAGCGCAGAACACTAGTCCTTGCACCCAATCTGCATAGGCTGACAACTGTCAATCATAGGTGGGAAGGCAAAAATGAAAGAAAAAAAATAGGAGCAGCAGCTCACCATAGTTTTGGTCTCTTGGAGCATCACACGACCCGTACAGTTATACCCAATGAATGATCTATTTCTCTATTGTGGGTGAAGAGGAATATATGTAGTGCCGCCTCTTTGTGTTTTACTCACATGGACAAAGGTGAGAAGGTGGCGCACTCAGGTGGCTCTCCAGTAGTAAACATTTCTGTATTACGCAATATAAGTAATATATAGCTCAAATCAGGGTCTTATGCTGATCTCAGATAGGACAAGATAAACCTAGTAAAAGGCTCCTTTTTACATCAGGGCGTCAATAGCTTCTCCTTATCAGCTGATTTGCTAAAAAATCCAAAAAGTATGTGCAGCTAGAAATCTTTAAAGTGCTAGGCTACGTTCACATGTCTGTATTTTCTATGGCCTGGTTTATGGAGGATTAGGTGAGGCCGTGATCCTTGCCACAGAACTCGCTGGCTGGCCTTAGTACGGACCGCAGTTGCGCCATGAATCACCATTCACTTCTGAAAGAGTCTGTACAATTGCAGTCGACTATGGATGCACAACCATAGTCCTGTCCATAGCTTCAGTCCACAGCCACAGACAACAATACCATTATTGACCAAAATACTAGAGATCCCAGTCTTGAAAACCAAAGAAAAAAGGTAAAACAAGCATAATTTTGTTTTATCTTTGTTTCTTACAACTTTTGAAAGAGAAACTTTTCAGGTTTAAGTTCCCTATTACACCCATAATGATCCCATACATTCCTCGCATCATAGACCAATGGACCTCCATTACCTCTCATTGTGCTCTCATGCCAAACACCCTTGTGCCAGGCCTTCCTTCCTTCCTCTCCCTTTCTTTTTTCATTATTCCCACTATGACTTGCCCATAATTACAAGCATTCACATTATAACTTCTACTATACAATATTTCCCCCTATCAATAACAGGTTTCAAAGCAGCGCCGATAACAGAACTAGATAGCAAGATGAATGTTTAGCTGTGAAACCGTGAATTATAATAATACAAAAGAGCCAGCAGTGGTTAAAAAGAATTTGGATAAAATACCATTAAAAATGTGAACAGTAGATGGCAGATAATAAGCTTTGAGCACAGTAATGGGATTATAGCATGTGATGAAAGTACACCATGAACTATATTTTTTCTCTGATCCCTGCACAGATGTTGCCAGTAAAACCAGTTCTTCCCTGAATATAAACATCAATTGTTCTCAGTGAGCATCACTCTCACGCTAAAACTGTACACAGTGTTACTTTAATCATTATAAATGGTTAAAAGGCGCATTTAGGATGCAGTATCTGTCTGATATTGTTGTGTGATAGGATACTATATACTGTGCCGGTCCTTCTAGGAGAGACAGTCCTTTTGCTTCTCTAAGGATGAAGCTTTGTAGTGTGACAGCTGTGAAGGCAATTGTTGCACACCAGTTGCAGTGTACATGCAATTTTTATGAGCTTTTCAGGCAAAAATTACATGACAAAGTATCAGGGAGAAAAAGAAAGTTACAAGTTGCGTGCAAGCCTCATGAAAAAAAGTTGTGTATTGGTTAATAATAAAATTATCTTATGTAAGTATATTATTAAAGCGACTCCGTACCCACAATCTGACCCCCCAAACCACTAGTACCTTCAGATAGCTGCTTTTAATCCAAGATCTGTCCTGGGATCCGTTCGGCAGGGGATGCAGTTATTCTCATAAAAACAACTTTTAATCCGGAAGCGCTGTGTCTAACGGCCGGGGCTTACATTTGTATATGCATTAGGCTGGGACAACCTCTCTGTCCTTCCTCCCCACCCTCCTCATCATTAGGAGGAATACTCCAGGCAGATTGCTTCCTATTCCCCACCTGTGGCAGCCCGGCACATGGGCTGGATCGTTAATACACCTGTGCAAAGCTCAAACAGCAGTAAATGTTCTTGGATCATTACTAATAATGAGGAGGGTGGGGAGGAAGGAAGGAGAGGTGGTGCCAGCCTAATGCATATACAAATGTAAGCCCCGGCCGTTAGACACAGCGCTGTAGGATTAAAAGTTGTTTTTAGGACAATAACTGCATCCTCTGCCGAACGGAACCCAGGACAGATCTTGGATTAAAAGCAGCTATCCAAAGGTACAAGTGGTTTGGGGGGGACAGATTGTGGGTACAGAGTCGCTTTAAGCAAACATATACAGAGGTATTAACTGTGCACTAAAGGTGGTATTAATCGTTCACTGTGTAGAAGTATTTAAGCACTGAATAGGGGGCATTAGCAGAACACTGACATGGAGTATTCATTTAGCAAGTTATATTGGAATTTATTTATATTGTGGGGCAGGATCATGCACTGTATTGGGGTGTTATACTAACATTTCATTAAATATTAACTGGGAAGGTTCTACAGGTGCATTCCTGCTAACCAAATCACCCCTTCTCAACTGATAAACTGTGTGATGTGCAGTGGAATTCAATGTGATGTCGGTAAGTGTGAACAAACCCTCAGTCTGGTGTTGTCTGCAGCAGCTCTGGGCGCCAAATGCAATGCATTCTGGAAATTGTAGGACTGTTTACCTACTGAACCAGGATGTAATGAGAGGAGATGATACTACAGGGAACTATAGATGCAAATAACATAGATTTTGGTGGTTTTATAACAGGTAAGCAATGCTATATGCTTCTTCAGAGTAGCCCAATAAGTCTTGTAAGCAAAACAAACACTTTTGGAAATCAAACAAAATATAGTTACTAGTAAACTACATACAGGTTATTAAAAACTATAGGCATGTCTCAGGTAGTCTGCAGTGTATACAGGAACACTTTTTAAAAATATTACAGTATATACTGGTTATGTACGCCTGAAACATAGCGTGAATGGGATTAGAGATGAGCGAATCGATGCAAAGTGCTTAATTTGATCTGCGCTCCGCTCATCAAGACGCGTGTCGGGGAAAAGCTGGATCCAATCCTGGGAAATTGTAAGGAGTTTCCCAGGATTGGATTCAGCTTTTTCCGCCATTCTGGAAGGAGTGGCAGGGAATGGAGCAGCACTTAAAGGCCGCCAACTTGATGAGCAGAGCGCAGATCAAACAAAGCAATTTACTTAGTTTAGATGAGCGATTCGTTTGTCTCTAAATGGGATCATAACCTTCATAGATATATATGTTTGGCAAGACTTTCATGAAGAATGAAAGGCAAGTACACAAGACTTACTAATTACTTAAATTGGTATTAAAAAATAAACTAATAATATTTAGTGCATGGTCAAGAAAGCAAATTATAAAGTGTATAATATGACTTTCAATGTGGTTTTTAATTCCTTTTTTTACTTTTTTCCTCCATCTCTGACTAGTTCATGGAAATTTATAAGACTTTTCCCACCGGTCCAAATATAAACAATTCAATGGACAGGAATTTTTATTGGCCCACCCATTGCAAACATGCTACCAGCTTTCCTGTCACGGAAAGCAAAAAGAGTGAATCAGCTTCTATTACTCTGACTCATTACAAGGGTAGCCATCTCCGATCCGCCCAAACAGCGTCTTTCTTTCCCAGTGGCTGAAGTATACTGTCCAGATTAATAAGAATGGAAACAATTCAAGAAATCTAGCTGGTAAGATATCTAAACAAGCATATCCCATATGTTTAAACACACAATTCGGCACATTTTTGCCTTGTTTCCCCCATCGCAGCCGTGTATAATAGTTAAGACGTGTAATCCTGGAACGCCAATGGCATAATAAATAATGTTTACGTTATCTGCATTTTTGCTGTATTTCTACGGTCATCAGCAAATGGTTAGCTTCCTTCCTGAGCGTTGGAGAACATCTGCTAATCATCCCCGCACATCATCTTTTCATCTGACCTATCACTCAAGCCTGTAAAGCAGTCCTGGGCGCGGACTTCGTGCGATCGACGAAAAAGTTACTCTTGGAAAATGTAAAAATTAAATGAAAAATAGAGCGAGCAAAATCACAGCTGTGTTTGTTTGCACAATTTAGCTGTTCCTTACTCCTTTATCCCCCATGAATCAGAATGCTGGCTTATTTAATATCACATGCAGTTTCTAAAAAAAGAGCCATGGCAGGAGCGGTTCTGCCAGCTCAGATGGTCACACAGCCTGTGTTTACTTTGCCTTTTATGAAAACACCAGCGGAAAGCAGATTTGTTTTGTTACTGCCGTCCATCTCCCACCAAAACGAGTATTTGTCTGGAGTGTTACTTTGCTTTCACATTGATACAAGAAAACAAACAGGCTCTCCCGAAGACATACATCTTGAAGTCATTGTGTCTGTCTAGTGCAGCCTTCTGACCTGCTGCAGAGTTCAATGGAAGAGCACAACCAGGAGGCCTGCATATTGGATTTCTCCCCAATTATACCCTGTAGCAGATCAGACAGCAGCTTGTGGCGAGAGTAATGAATTTATGACATGGATCCTGACATACTTAGCAAGGTTTCATTTTGATTTAATATTTTCAAAATTTGCCAAAACCACAGTTTAAGAGTCTCCCTGTGGCTACACCCACGTTGCGATAATAGAGTTCATTCAGCTCCAGCTCCATCTAATTCCCGCTTTAAATAATCCTTCCTTTCACTTGGAAACAATCCTGCTGATGTTTGTGTTTTATTTTTCCCTTTATAAGGGAGTGGTTATGCTGTCTTGTACATGTTTGTACTGCTAGGGGTCCTTCCTAAAAAAAAAAAAACTGGATTACACCACATTATTACTTTTCTATTTCCATTTATGCCTAAGGAGGAAGGCAGTGCAGCCTCGGAAGGTGTTACCTTGTGACTACACGAGGTTCTGTTGTTTTATTAGGCACCATTTAGAATGGAAATTATCAGATGTCATATAGGGTTTCCAGAGCCTTTATGATACCGGCACAAACTAAAGTGACACATAGTGCAGGTACTGTAGATTTGGTCAGAGTTACACATAT